>NW_006281104.1:1332620-1367393 GCF_000203795.2 Batrachochytrium dendrobatidis JAM81 | reverse complement strand
TGTCAAAGTTTATACCAAAGAATTGGCTCCTCTTTTAACCCTCAAATGGTTGGCTATTTGATGGAATACTTGGTTGCGTTTGCTTTAGTAGCCAACCATTCTGGTCCTGATGCTGCCAATAGTATCAAGGCATCCCGAGCTTCTGCATCCAGCTATTTACTATTTGGTGATTCAAGTCAAGTATACTTTCCCGATCATATGTGTGGGCCAGATATCATCTACAAGTGTGCCAATACAAAGACTGTATACATTGTCCAAATCAAATTTGTCAAGAGAATGTCAAAACAAGAAGCTGCAAACGCTTACAATACTACAGATCCTGAACGCTTTTATTGCAAACGTAATGGCGGTGGAGTGTCGAAAAAACTTGAAGTGTTGAAAGGGTTTGAAGAAGAACGAACCTACCTTCTTAGCACTTTGTCGGAACTACACGAATCAGGCTACTCATTGCAACAGACTCTGGTTATTCATACTGCTGAAAAGAACCCCGTTGACGCTCAAGATATGAGAATCATCAATAGTCAAAACTCGCCTCAATTTTTTGACAAAATTGGCAACGGTGTTTGGGATTTTTTGAATTTAATTAGAAATAACCTTCAATAAAGTTTCAAGATGAGATTGATATACAGATTGGATTTTCAAAATCAAAAATAACTTTGATTAGTCATATGCAACCAACACCAAACACGGAACCTTGAATATGAGCTCAATGATCAATTTTATCATCATGATTCGTAATTGCAAATAGAACTTGTTCCAAAACATAGGAATCCAGTCGTCATTATAAATATCCTTGCATTGCATTGCATACACAACTCCATTTGTGTATATTGATGGGTTTGCACAAAACTGAATTGATGCTAAACTTGGAAATACTGACGATAGCAAGACAGATGCATGAATGCATTCACTCCATTCAACAACAGACATAGTTGCCAAGATCCAAACATGTTCCGCAACAAGTGATTTGTATTTTTACAGGCAAAAGTAGATGCTACCAGTGTAACATTTGTCAATTCTGACATGTTCAAAGTAATAACCAGCCAATAGTCTGGATTAAACGACAACACATGATGACCGATCGTCATTCCAAACACCAGGACAATGGAAAGGGTTCAACATGTAGAGTCAATCATTCCACCACAATCAGAATTGTAAGTCATTGAATATTGACATTCTTGGATCACAAAATAATCAAACACACGATCGCATATCTTGTCAATGTTGCAATGCATTGCATCGATCAGTTTGATGAAAATGGGTTGAATCTGATACATGACTGTTATTTTATAACAACGGCAGCTTCAAGGGTGACAATCAGCACTTTCAAATGGATATTCAGAAAACGCCAAATACACCATATAGTCGATCAATAACAAACATCGCTGTTGGTGTATAATCAACCTCGGTAATATTCTGGAATGATCTTTTCAACTGCGGTCATGTATCCAGTAATCAGATAGTGTCACCTTGATTATGGATAGTTATCATCACATATACAATCCATTACTACAACATATATTGTCACTGTATACCAAATATTTGGCTGATTGTTTGATTGGTCATATTTTGTGCAGTTTAAATTGATCCCATTTGTCCTTTATTGGTCAATCTGTATATAAATCAGGTTATTCAATGACTTGCTATCATACAAATTCAAATACAGTCTATGCACATATTGACAACTATGCAACAATTGGTTGTTCTTGTTGGAATATCCTGATTGAACTACCAATAATGGCTATTGTACACAAAGTCACCCAATATCCTGTCAATTGTGATTGTGATTGTATTCCACATCCAATTATAGATTGTAATCAGTCACAATTGCCGTGTTTGATCAAGTAATGGTTTACATTGATCATGATACCATACATCACGATATTGCCAGATCACTGCACACAAGCCATGATCAATACAAATGCATTACTGATTGACATTGATTGACACCATAGATGCAGTCAGGCAGCACAATACTGTTGGAATTGAGAGTTCTAGTGTTTCAAGCATAGTGTTGACACCATTGTGACAACCATTACCATTAGTGTAAAAGCTATATGATGTAAAACGACATACACCATATCGACTATAATATGATCAATGATATATTTTATTGCATAAATAACCAGTTTTGTTACTATATATATTCAGTCCATAATTTGTTACTACACGATGTTTGCTTATTCACATTATGAATATCTGTATATATTGTATCATTGTTTGGCCATTTGATTTGCTTTTGATGTTTCTGTTGGTGACGTGACTGATCCATACGTTGCAGCCTCCATTGCAATTGATTTAATGTCATGCAATAATCAAATGGCTTTTGAGTTCGAGTCAATCCGAGTCAACCCGAGTCGGATCGAGTTGAGTGAAACAGTTTGTAATTCCAGATTATCATGGTTTGTATTCAATCTATGTGATGATATATACATGGAGCTTACACACGGTTTGACCACACGAGACAGCGACTGTGGTACGGTATCCAATGCCAGCAATATCCCGTTATTGTGAGACATTATATATTGCTGCCATTCAACAATAACATGTGTGTATATATGCGATTTGAATAAATGATCGTGTTACAACCCCTGACTATCCAAGTACATATTTGAATTGGCATCTGGAACTTGGTTGCAGGACTATCAGAGTCTATGCATATTTGCATGTATAGTTGCCAGTTTATGCTCCAAATTCAGTGACAGATAATCCACCAACGCTGTGTAGGTAGATTGCAATATTTGGGGTGTTTTCAATGCATTTTGTCCAGTAGTGTCTGGGATACGCACTGTCGAGTTATTGTGATGCCACATCATGGTTGTAAGTTGATACACGTTGGCATTCATCACTAGCATTCACTCATTCATCACTGACATGCTCTTGATCATACCGATCTGTGTTGAATACGTTGCATAATATTGAATTGTTGTGCTGAATGCAAGTGCTGGTTTGAACGTGCTACATCTGAGCGCAGTTTAGTCAAAATCTCATGTTGAATACTAAACATGGCATCCGAGTGATACAATCAGACGTGTTTCACCATCTCTCCAATTTTGGATTTGTGAAACCTCGATATTATACATTCCATCATTCATCAGATTGTCTACCTTGTCACGTCAACGCAGCTCCGATCGTACTTGAGTCTACATATTGTCCAAACTCGACACTCCATGTTAGTGTATGTTGAAACATCCAGATCTTTGAACTGGTCATGGGTGAAAAACGTTGACTCGGATCCCCATACGGAACATTGATCTCGTTTGACACACTATGCATGTCCTAGCTGGATACGTCATAACATTAGCGCAACGAATAATGTATGGGTTGAGTTGTTAAATCATCGCCAGATTCAAACACCTCCATACCATCAATACCAAATGCATCCATCGACGCGCTGAATGAGATCTGGTTCAAGTCACTGGTGTCACTGATGTCACTGATGTCGCGATAATGTAGTGCCCTCGACGATCCAAACCAAGGCATTTGCTGTTTGACAGTATGTATATAATGACTTGTTTGCTGCCAACTTTGAATACGAGTATGTCAGAGTGAACTGGGATTGCATTTGATGTTCCATGTGTACGACTAGGTACTGCACAATATGTTTACAATGATGTGGTGCTAGATAATCGTGTCAATGGTGTCAATGACTCAATAGTTGATGCTGGAATGGGTGTAATACATGGCCACTGATCATGTCTATACACAGACACTTGTTTTACAGGAAATGGTATGGTAGGAGCACATTCAACTGTGGCATGGCTCTGCATCCGCACCATTCATTTTAGGATATGTTTGAAATGACATTGATTAATGTTTAAAATGGGTTGATGCATTTAAACTAGCTTTGAAATCAATTTATGGAACTTCACGCTAATGCATTATGAATAGCCTGCGACCATGATGAATCTAAAATCATTAGTATCGACTTGTTGGGTAAATGATGAGCAGATTTGTATGAATTGGCCAATACTGAATTCTGAAACTGTCAAGTTACATTTTAATGATCCAACAGCCTACCCAACAAGCCAATACTGGGTTGAATCCAATTTAATCCAATGATCTGATTTTGAAATTGCGCGGGTTGCACGAGTTGCCAAATTCAGCAAGTTGTGGCTAAAGAAATGTAAATGGCAATATTATGGTCTTGCATCATCTTGGCAATGGTAACTGTCCAACAAAGCTGTCTTGTTCATATGGGGTTGTATTTTACTTGGCTATCATCAAACTACTTTGAACTGTTGTGTATTTGGAATGAAGCATGACGGACTACTTTGAACTGTTGTGTATTTGGAATGAAGCATGGTCGACTATACTCTTTGATATGTAGATCTACATTTTATAGTGAGTTGGAGCACATGAGGTTGGTCAGTGGTGAGTGTTGATGTTGCCAGCCTTTCAAAGCTATCAGAAAAACAGTGACTAGGTCCGTTTCCATATCCAATTCAACTGTCGACAATGCACACATCGGTTGTTCGTATACTATGACTTGCTATTGAACCAAATCCAACGATTTGTTCAAAATTCAATGATTTGATAATCCATCAGCAGTAAGTTGAAAGGACAGGTTTCTACCAATGTCATAATATCACCAGTGTTGAGTTGATGACATATATGTTATGGGTATATCAGATGAAGAGAGTACTTTGATATTAGCGTGCTTGATTTTCCAGTCAAACAGAATAACAGACATTTGTATTTTCAGTATATTTGATCCATGCAATGAATACCAAACAGACATTTACGTGGGTTGTATTTACTAACCTAGTGTATTGATTAGATCCAGTAGTACTATTTTGATTTTAGCAATGCATGAAACCTTGTTTGTCTGGTATGCATTACCAATGTATTTTAGGTAGTAGTGAAGAGTTGCAGTTCAGACGCGTAAAAATGTGCAGATTTGTGTAGATTGACTGACTGGATCTGTGTATACCATCAATGTGTTGCACAGATTATACGGAAGATGTGTGGATATACTTGCTCATGTAAACTAGCTGAACCGGGTGTCACTGCGTTCAAGACTACTTGAGCAGTTTGTATTCGATGCAGTTGGAGTATCATGCAATAATCGTGTGAACAGACTCGTCACTACAGTCATACACAACCATCAACCACTACAGTCGTACTAGACGTCTACAAGTATGAACATGCAGTGCGTTTGGTTACTATTCAATCGAGTGGATCTTGGTCACTATTCAATCGAGTAGATCTGCCTATCACATATACAGTCAGACAGTCAGACAGATACAATACATGACCACATTACAGCATACGGTTGGCATAGTTGTATGAGATGGTTGTGCATTATCAACTGCAGTACAAACGAATCTAATATCATCAGCCATGACCGCTGCAGGAGTTGTCAGCAGCACAGCATTACGCATTGTCCATCGTACATGGATTGACTATTGGGAACGTTCACCGCACTACCCAGCCACCCCACACACTTCAAGCTGGCACATAGATCCCCGATCCGTCAGAGTCGGAGGGATGATGATGATATGGTCCAATCAACTCAAAGTATTATGTGTTGATGCATTAATGCAGCTAGTTTGTGTTACTCGATTCCACGAGGTCGATGCGTGCGGAGTCTGGGATTCAAGGTAAAATAACGAATTAATTGATGATAGTTTGATTATTACGGGACGTTTTTGCAATGTATTTGATTATTACGTGCTGAGAGTTTGGCTTGTCGGGGATTCGCATGTCAATTGTTTCAGTTAAATAGTGCATCGTTTGTCCAGATCCGACACCATTATTAGTTGTTGATCAAGATCTTACTTGCCTATCTACCTATTGATCCAAAACTCGCTTGTCCATCTACCTATTGATCCAAATCTCAGATCTGATTGCTTCCCTTGTGTATTTTGTTAAACAGTCATACACACTACTTGTTTGAACGTATTAGTTTGCAGCAACTATTGCAACTATTACAACTGCTACCCATATTATTGTTATCAAGTTTCGAGATCAACTCGTTTTCCATCTTCATTTCCTGACACCCTACAAATACCAATAATGAATTCACTGTGGTCCCGTCTCAACATCTTATCGGCTGGTTCTCCAAGACAGCCTCGCCGTAGTGTGCAAAACACTATTCCCCAACCAACCAATACTTGTGAAAATGCACCACACCTTGCCGAAGCAAGCATGAATCCAGAAAGGTATGCAGTACAGTATTTGTATTATAGTTGTGCATCTGAATATTGTATTTTGGTTACACAGCACATTGCTAACATGACTGTTTACTTGCATGTGTATTATTTACGATTTGATGATTGCATTTACGGTATTTTGGGATGGACTCGAAACGTTGCCGAATTTAATTTTGTTGATTCGACTACGCGACTTTGATGGTAATGATTTTGACTGTTTTTGATGCTATCTAATGTCATTGAACGTCATTCAATGTGTATCAATTGTGATTTGTGTTGGCTGGTATGATGTGCTGGTTGATTATTATTTGGGATTGAATTGGTTGATGCCTAATTTGATTTATGGGACAATGGGTTGAATGCTACTTTAAACTTTTACTGTTGTTTGTGAATAATTTTGTAATGTTGTGATTGACTAGTTCAAATCAGGAAAACATATATACTGATATGTATACATCCAGCCCAATCAGTCCAATCAGTGCAATCAATGATCCAAGAATCCCTACTTCACCAAGTAAGTGTGTGATTTTTGTATCAATTTCTCACGAGTTTTGGGTGTGAATGCATGTATTGTGGATTGTTTAGGCTGTAGTGTGTTGATGGTAACTATACTGATTATATTGACTGATGGATTGATTG
This sequence comes from Batrachochytrium dendrobatidis JAM81, assembly GCF_000203795.2. NCBI lineage: Eukaryota > Fungi > Chytridiomycota > Chytridiomycetes > Rhizophydiales > Batrachochytrium > Batrachochytrium dendrobatidis. The sequence continues at coordinate 1,360,599 of NW_006281104.1, read as the reverse complement.
TTTTAAAATATTTACATTATAGTCTCGTCCCTGATTGAGGCAGCTATGATACTGCAGTCTGGAAAGCAATGTGACTCTACAGTATCAACCATATATACTGCAGAGTCCATTGCACCAGATTCAGCAGTGACTGGCCATTCATCAGGACCCGTTGAGCATTATACCGATGCTCAAGCATATATGCTGTCATACAGCTATGCTAAACGGGTTTTGGCGTGTGACAAACCGCCTTTTGAAACTCGGTATAAAGTAAGTTGGTTGTATTAGTATAAATCTTGGGTTTAGCTTTGAAATTACACAAGCTGTGCTGGATTGATACAACTGTATAGTTATGGTTGACTAATGTTTTATTTATTGGTATGTGTCAACCATTTATATTTGACAGGCTGACCAGATGATGTACACAAGCAGTAAGCTTCCCGGTGAAGCTGATAGATTGAGAATGTGGCAGCCCATGTCATCACTGAGGGATTCTATCAGCTTCCGGGAAGTTTACCGAAAGCAAGGGTTCCTGCGCGAGTTACCCATAGGTCGCCAGTTATGCAACATATTGTTGTCGAATAACTCGGTGGACATGGTTGACTCGATGGAGCAATGCAACCGGTCGGATGTCTCGGTGGACATAACCGAACCGGTTGCGAATTGCTCCGGGATTCCCATGGACGTCGAAAATCCCATGGATTTTGACGTGTACATGGATGACACCGACATCCCCGTGGGTGTCGAGGATCTGCCAGGTACGCGTAATATATAGTTTTAAATGTCAGCGGTATATCAATGTATGTGATTTACTAAATCAATTGTTTACTTTATATTACATTAGCACCTACATTCCCAGGTATTGAGGTTGACCTCATGCCAGGAGTGCGCATTCTGGTGGATACTGTCAAAGTTCCACGCCTTGCTGAGACTCTTCAGCATCTTTCCCAAACCGGGGCTGGGTTTGGAAAGATCCTGGAGAGTCTGATTGCTGCATATGAAGATGGATATCATATGCAGCAACAGCAAGGATCCCAGAATGCTGGCAGTTCCGAGTCTTTTTTGGATGAGCGACCAAAAAAGACGGTCCGATTCGCTCTGGATGACGCTCCATCCAAACCACTAAATGTAAGTGTAATAGTGCTTGAAATGTTTGAAACGGTTAGTAATTGTATAGATGTTTGTACTCATCCTTTTTATTTTACCAGACTACAAATGCGTGTGATCCGGTAAAGGACACACTGGCAGGAGTGGAGCAGCCAAGCGCCAAGTCCAAGTCCAAGGCTGGAAAAAAAGTAAGTTGACGCATTTGTATGTCATTATTAACAGCAATGACTTACATTTAAACTTTACCATTTTCACACTTAGATGCCCAAACTTGCAAAGCAGACCGAGCTGAAAAAGGCTCGTGGGTCTGTCAAGCGGGTCAAGCCGGAGCAGGTCTCCAAGTTGGTCAAGCAGACCAAACCAAAAAATACTTGGTCTGCTAAAGTAGCATCAACCTTGCAAGACGTTGCAAAGTTGGAGTTACTTAACCAACAGCGAGACCTGCGAGCGGCGCGGCGGCGCAACACGAGCAGTACTCCTGTCATTGATACTTGTATCAAGGAGCGATCTTCCAAAAAACGGAAGATCAACTGCGAGGTTGACGCAGATCAACCCCATCCTCCGCGAAATCCAAAGCGGAGATGGATGATCTAAACTTTGGACTTGAAGCTTTTGGAAGGAAGCTTCAATTCCATCTCCACCTCCACCACTATCTACCCTTCCACTATACCCAACTGATACCCAGTTAATACCTTTTAAATACCCACTATACCCAACTGATACCCAGTTAATAACTTTTAAAAATACCCATTAGTACCTCTTAAATACCCTTTAAATAACTTGTTAAAAATACCCCACTAATACCTTTTAAATACCCTTTTAAAAATACCCTATCCTAATATCTTTTAAATGCCTTTTAAATAAACTTTTAAACAAAACCATTAAATTGTTTTATAAAATCACTTTGAATTTAAAAAAGCTTGGTTTAAACACTCATTTGCCACATGGTGTTTAGTTTCCATTTTGTTGATTCTACCGTCGTGTTTTCACAACTTTAGACTGTTTGTGGTTCAATCTTGTTGTATATGTATGTCTATTGGATTGTGTTGATGAATGTGTAGATTTCAAATTTACTTTGATTATAGTGTATTGTTTAGAGTAGTTTAGTACATTGATGTGATATTTTCCGCACATTCATGTTGGGTTGCATCTAGATGGTTAGTCAATTCAATGCATTAGAGCATCTCAAAATACACGATAGTATGCATGCAAGCCATCAACCAATGCAAATGTATTTATTACAAATATGGTGCATCAAACACAAATTCAAGTAGACTCTAAAACGTCATGTGTAGAGTGCGATACACTTCAGATACCAAATCAAGTGAACCACAAATAGCAACAATGCAATCGGTGTTATTAGATGTGATAACGTTCCACGCATTTGCAAAACTGTCAAAGCATTGTGATGGCGTATCGCCTTGAATCAGTGTATCGGCCACATGTGCAATAATACGAGCATTTTCTGAATGAATCCAAGGCATATCAAGTGGTTGTGCAAATGGAACGACAAACACGATCTTGGGTTGAACAAGGCATGAAAGTAAATTATGGATATCTATTCCATTAGTAAATTCAACAATCCAGTAAACATGTGCAAGTAACGCTATTGCATTTTGTTGATGGTTGACCTAGTCTGCACGAACTACAGCAACCAATGGGTTGTGTGCACCATCAAGCAAAATACACCGATTTGTAGGTGAATCTGAAATAGGTAGATCTAGATGCTGAATTCATTACATTCTGCCAGGACATGTTACAGAATCAATCACATTGATTGTATCAAATACATATTTCAGATAATAATCTATTAAAATCAAACAGTCAGAATTCAAAAAACAGTTTTAATAAATTTGATGGGAATTGGCTGTTTATTGACAGTTGATTACACTCTTAGTGAATACAACTGCAAGAGAATGAATAACAACATAATGCACACTACTTCCCAAAAAGATCAAATTTCGATTGCAAGTAGTTTGAAAGTGTTGATTGTATTTATACTGTTTTATGTTATTCCTATGATTAAACTGTTTGAATTCATGTTGGTATAGGCTCAAAGCCAGTTGGATCACACAGTTGCTGAATGGAGAAAGAGAAAAAAAGAACTGGATGATCTTGGACGATTCCTTGACCTAGCAGGTCAGAGTTATCGCAAACCAGTCATGGTAAACGATGTTGTAGACTGAGACCAATCCATTGATTACTTGATAGTTTAGAATCAGTGTATTGAATACATGGCATATTACAACTGTATTCAATATTGGTTGACATCAATGTATTTTGTAAATGATTAGGTTCCTATTGGAACTGGATGTCTTGCATATATGCCAGGCGAAATCTATTGCACTGGGGAAGTCCTAGTATCACTTGGAGTTAATTGGTTTGCCGAAACCAGTCTCCATCAAGCCAAGCGAATTCACAAGCGTCGCTGCAGCTGTGGGTTTTTAAAATCTTGCTAGGAAATGATTCCTTATATTCTAAATCTAATTTGATACATTGAACATATATGACCAATGCTAGTTGTTGCTGAACAACTGGATCGCAGTCAATCGGTCTACAAGGAATTGGAGGTCAGGTCTCAAATGGTGCTGGAGCACAAATCCAGTACAGTTGATTTTGACGATGATGAGGTCAACGAAGAAGGTCTTAAATATGTTGATATTCAAGAACCTTACCAAGAACCAATCAGTAACCCAACAGCAGAATCTACTCATGCGTCGACAAAATCTCCACCTCGTCAGTCTGCTAAACTTTTGCAAAATCAATTTGCAGATGCAGATGCAGATGCCGAGGAAATTGATTATGACGACAATAGACTCGAGGAGCATGAGCTTGAAGATTTTGACAAGAATTTGTTGGCAAAGCTTAAACTGATGGAAATGGAGGAGAAACAGGAGGCAGACGGTGCTGAATTGGACAATAGCGAGGCAGTTGTGACCAAAAACAGAAATCGACAACAGCCTGTTCAAACTAGTGTGATTGAACGTGGTTTTGGTGACGATTTTGAAGGAGATAGTGATGATGAAAGCGATCTTGATAATATGGTACTTGGACAGCAAGTTTCTATTGAATACCATCACAAGCGCAATCAATTTCTCAAAGCTGATATTCTCCAAAAGCCAATTGATCCAAATGACGAGGAAATGGGACACTATGAGCCAAGCGATCCTGAATCTGATGCCAAAATAGTAGTTCCATCTGGGTTACCGCCAAGTATTTCTCATTCAGGAAAACTACCGAGTGGATCTGTAGTACCTTTGCATGTATCGGAATCTAGTGGAAGAAAATCCGATTCGTCTATTGTATTGCCCATGCCAGCCAGTATACCGCCATCTATTCAGGTAAAATGATATTTTGAAGCAAATCATTGGTTATATGTAGTTTTTCTGCAACTCATATTTTGATTTTGAATGTAGAAACCCAAACTGTCACGATTCAAGCAACAGCAGTTGGATCGTCGACAGAATCAATAAACCAATTGTCAAGAGTATAGTGCTTTTTATATCAAGTTCGAATGGGTGTGAATGGACAGACAGTACTATGCAATATTTTTGACAATTCATTCAAAAATCAGATTGCTAGACAAGACTGTACATTCTTTGTAAGCATTTATCGAATATCGTCGTCATCCTCGTCATCCTCGCCTACACTATCGTCATATCTGTTTGCAGAGCGTGCAGATGGAGCGGAAGAGTGTTTTTCTTGATTTGCCAATTCACAAGCGTCAATCCAGTCGCTGAATACATCTACAGGTTCACTGAGTTCTTGTTGAATGATATTGATTCTGTTAGTTTCTAGTTTCAAGACAAGTATCAAGGTTGAATACATTACTTGTAACCATGGATTGAAACGACACTCCACAAGCACTGCAGGTTAATTGACCAATCTTGTTCTCCATGTCCCTGTTGATTGTACATGAATTTTAAATCAAGTTTAATGAGTTGGAAACAACAGACCGAGTTCTTACATCTTGCAAGTGACTGTCTTTTCATGGTTACAGAACAGACATGAAAACTCCTTGTCCAAAACCATCTTGATCTTTGCCTGCGGTTTCTTGCTGGACTTGCGTTTGCCCATTATTTGAATTCAACAAAAATAACAGTAAAGAATTCATTGAATTGTTTTTATTCTTGAATTGTTGAATTCAGACATGAAGCAGCAAGTGGATTTACAAATGCAAGTTCAATCTGATCTTGAATTGAAACATCAGCAACTGCTATTAGGGATTGACTCTCTGTTTGCTGTACATGTTGCTCTGTTCATTTTTGATATATTGTGGACATGTCAAGTTCATCCAGCAGTAGATTCAAGTAAGACTGTTGAGATTTGTATGTATTGGAATGATTCTTTTTAATGTAATTCATGTACTGTTGGGATTGAACAGCTGTTTATCTCTACAAAACACATCCTATTCGTAATGTCCGAATATCTGGAATTATCATGTCAGTTCATCAATCAAGTAAATACATTCGGTATTCTGGTATGTCACAATGTAATCCACTTGTGTGTGGTATCAAATTATTCTAAACAGAAATACAGTGGATGATGGAACTGGATCCATATCATGTATAGAATGGAACAATTCTCATACTAGTACAAATGATACACAACATCTTGGAGATCTAGTTTGTATTATGGGTCGATTATCTACATTTGAAGATGAACGACATATTACTATTCATTCTATAGGTGAGTCACGGTTTAAAGACTTGTTTTAGTTTATGACTACTTGTTTAAACAGTCTAAATGCAGCACACCAAACGAATCCCAATTACGAAACAACAGAATGGTTGACAGTGATGTCGCTCAAGCAAGATGTGTATGACAAACCACTTGTTGTTCCCAAATCTATCAAGCAAGCAGTTATTTCAAAATACGGAACGGATGCAGCTCAAGATTCGACAGTCAAACAGGTGACTAATGAGAATAAACAGTTTGTAGATGCATTACAGGACCACATTGGTGCACTTCCAGACAGTGCGATAGTTCATTTTTCGAAAACCAGTCAAGATGCACAACTTCGTCTGGCAGCAATCCAAAGTCTCAAGAACAAAACAACGGACGCGAACAAGCAAACGCAACTGGTTGCAAGACAGTTTAGCTATGGTTTCAAGAGAATGGTAGAACAAGGCATACTCGCATTACGGGATGAAGAGAGCGACACTTATGAGAAGATTACACACCAAGGTAACTTGGGAATAGAAATTTTGGAGATTATTCGACAAGAAAGTCGACAAGCAAAAAGTCGAATGAAAGGAGTGTCGCAAGACTTTGTAGTGCTGCGACTGCAAGAACAACAACGATTCCAACGAGTGCCCAAACTCAGAATAATAGAATCGATTCAACAACTGAATTCAACAGCAGACATTTACAGTGTGGATGCAACTCACTACGCAGCAGTTTAATAAACTATTATTGAATGAAAACCATCCAAGTGTTGAATCAGTCGATCCGTTGTTTCCATCAAACACTTCAACTTGTTCCATTGGTTCAAGTGTGATTTTACTACAAGACACATCGTATTATCAACTCATGTCTTGTATGACTTGGGAAGAGCGACACCGACTGCATGTTCCCATTGCAGTTCGGTCTAGTCCTGGCTTGTCTTGTATTGCTTTTGATCCTTATGAAGAGTTGGTTTGGATTGGTGATGTTTCTGTAAGAATACGTTGTAGTTGAATGATGAATAAAACTGGATGAATAGAACAATCCAACTGGATAAAACTGGATAAAACTGGATAAAACTGGATAAAACTGGATGGCTAACACTCATGGTCTTCTACCTCGCTTGCAGGGTCAGGTCACTTCATTCCTTAACATTGGTGATGCTTCTCCAAGATACACTTCGTTTCCTGCTCATCACGGTGTTCCTGCTTCTCAGTTGTTGATTCACGATAGCGGTGTCATCAGTCTGTCTTCTAAAAATGTCAGATTCACTTCTAGATGCGGCATTCAACGATGGAACAAATTGTATGTCTTTGACCTTGCATTCTATTATTAAAATCTAATTCTTGTTTAATATTTATCTTAGAATGTCCGATGCTCGATGCATGTCATTTACAAACACTTCTTCTCAGTTACATGTCGTTGGCTCTCCAACAACGCTCTCTGTAGTCAACATGTATCGAGGAACTATCGTCAACGAGGTATTTTTATTTCTTGTTGGTCAGATTTTTCACTTTGGTTTGTAATCTTAATTTAAAAATCAGATCTCGCTGGACGAGCCCATTGTTGCCATGAAACAGGGGAAATTCATGGCACATGCTACTGAAAGTGGAAGAGTTCAATTTCTTGATCCCAGAACAATGGAAATCGAACATACCATCTTAGCTCATGCTGGTGGAATTTTATCCATGGACATCATAGGCAATACTATGGCTACGTGTGGTTACTCCATTCGAAATGGCGCCTTGTTGCCCGATCGCTTGATCAAATTGTACGATATCAGAACAATGCGAGCTCTTTCTCCTATCCCCTTTTCTGTAGGACCAGAACATGTGCGATTCCATCCAAAACAACCTTCTCGTCTTTTGATTCTATCTAAAACTGGCGCGGTTCAAATCTGCGACATCACATCGCCAAACTACACCGGTGTAACATTCATTAGAGCCGATATGCCTGGAATGATATCTTCTATGGATATATCGTCAAATAGCGATGCATTTGCTGTTGGCGACACAACAAATTCCTGCGCTGTTTTTTCTACGCATGAGACTATTAGATACAATCCATATTCTCGACAGAGCGAATACAGAAGCATGTTTGTAGACAAATCCACTGTTGAAATCGGAGATGATACTCCACTCTCTGCTGTTGGTATGCCAAGATATACTTCTGAACTTCTCTCTGCCTGGCCAAATTCCCTCTTGATCAATGTGGGTCGGCCTCAACCTCGTATTCCACCAGAAGTACTGAAAAATGTCAAAATGAGCGATTTTGTTGGTTATGTGCAAGATATGCCATTAAAGCGCAATCAAAATTTGATCATGTCAATCCGCGCTTCTACACCTACCTGTGCATCACCGGGCTTAAGTGGTCCCAAGTTTAGATCGCAGCAGCAACGTGACAGGCTTCATCGAAAATTTGTAAGTGGTTGATAATATAACTTGTTTATATGTATATGAAATCCGAATTTGACGGTTTATACGTGTACAATTGTGTCAATGTGCGTGTATGCTCATCACTCGACTCTTGTAGAAAACTGAAGGTCATTCAGCCAAATCATCTCTCAAATCGCCAGAAACCAATGATCCGTCTTTACAAGAATCTGAAATTTCTGAATACCATTGGCACAAGATTGAAATCAAGTATAGCAAATTTGGTGTAGAAGACTTTGATTTTGAGTATTACAATCATACAGTTTACGGTGGTTTGGAAACACATATTCAAAACTCGTATTGCAATCCGCTTCTTCAAATACTGTTTTTTAATCGTCCGCTATGTGAACTTGTCAAGTCACATATCCGCACTGCGTGTATGAAGGATTTGTGTTTGGCTTGCGAGCTTGGATTTTTGTTTCGTATGCTAGAAGATTCAAAAGGTGCCAACTGTCAGGCGTCCAATTTTTTACGAGCCTTTGGCGCTACTCCTGAAGGTAGGTTGATGTAACTCTTAAATATTGTATTTTGCTCAACATTATTGGTTGCGTCTGTAATGATCGACTATCTGTTTAACACGTATACGCTTTATAACCATTTAGCATGTGCACTGGGATTGGTTGATGCTGAAGTTTCACATACAGATCCGCAAAGCGTATTAACCTTGCAGTATGATAAACTCATCCAAACCACAATGCGATTTTTGCTGGAGCAGCTTCATCAAGAACTGGGGGCCAAATCCACAAAACATTCACAGGCAATTGATTATCCACCCGATGAGTACATCAAAACAATTTATGGTATTCCACTTTGGACTTTGATCAAATGTCATGGAAACCATGATCATAATCGTGATAGCGTACCTTTTGTCATTGATTTACACTATGATCACAAAGTAATGTATCTGTTTATAATGATCATCAGGCTGTTTCATGATACTTGTGCTGACCATACCAACCAACTAAACATGTAGAATCTACCTGCAAACTTTTTGGAGCTTTTACATGCCAGTATCAACAAGGAGTCTTCTACTCGTGCCTGGTGTGACAAGTGTCAAAAGTATCAGAATATAAAACAGTCTCGTAAACTTACCAAACTTCCCAATTTTTTGAATTTGAATGCCAATATTACCAATGATCTAGAGTCTGAACTTTGGCGTCGAGATAGTAAGTATATTTGAAAAAATTGCTTGCATACTGTAAATGTTTAAAGAATTCCGTATCTAATATAGTTTGATATTGTGGTTAGCACAAGACGGATCATCGTGCTTTCTTCTTAAAAGGTGCATACTATTGTTTGAATGCCTTTTCAATGCCATCAAACGTTTATTTTATTTATATCAACGTTTTTATGTGACTATACAGTTTTGTATTGCGACGTGATGCGGACGGCTATTTGATAGTTGATCAAAGCGGGGTTGACGTTGATGTTGATCTAAACTCTTCTGATGTTGCTATTTACGATTTAAAAGTAGGTTTACATGTACTGTTTTGAATTGGGGATTAATAATAGTGTAGCCAATCTGACATTATTCTTGTTGAAATGTTTCAACTGTATTCAAATTTTAGACTGTTGTATCGGCAATTCAATTTGAAAACGAGCCGACTCATCTTGTAGCATGTATTAATGGTAAACTGACTGTTGACCATTTGACGGTTGTTATTAACATATTTTTGTTTGGATTTGTTTTTCAATAACATATATAAACACCTTTTGCTATGATTAATGCTTTAGTTTCTGATGATTATGACGCTCCCAAATGGTACCTATTTAATGACTTTTTAGTGCAAGAGATTTTTAATGGAGAAGAATGTCGGTTTGAAGATTGGAAGGTTTGTTTGATTGTTATTTCAGCCATTAGTGTGATGTTTTTTGTTTAGACTTTTTGTAGTATACGATTTATTTTGCGAATCTAATTTTTATTTTTTGTTGGTATTTAGATGCCTGCAATCATACAGTATATTCGACGGACACACCCAGATAAAAATGAATTCTTTTTGTCTCCTGTCGAACCTGATTTTTCTATTTTGATTAAGCATCAAAATATCAAGTAAGTTGATTATTTTTGTTTAAAGTTTCAAGACAAGTGTGTCGATTATACAGACGTTGATATGTTTGCAATTTTGACATGCATGTTAGCAAGCAAAAAGATGTTTGTTTCAACTATGAGCTGCTTACCGAGTTGGAAATACCTTGTATCTCGGAATACATTTGTGCGATTGATGCCGAGTTTGTTGTCATGACGGAAGTAAGCGTCTTGAGTGTTGACTTTAAATCTATTCATGTGCTGTTTTGTTGACTCGTGGTGTTTCACTTCAACCAATTGATAATTTAGGCAGAGATGGAGATTAAAAGTGATGGATCAAAATCGATTATTCGTCCTGCTGAATCAGGTCTTGCTCGAGTCAGTGTAATTCGTGGAATAGAGCCTCGAATGGGTGTGCCATTTATCGACGATTACATTTTCATATCGCAGCCTGTTGTCAATTACCTGACCGAGTTTTCTGGAATTATTGGTAAGAGTATATGCATGACGATCAAAAATTGGAAATACTATACGTTGTGCTTATTTTCTGATGTCGATGGGTGAATTAGCCAGTGATTTGGATGTTCGAACCTCTAAACTTCCGATTGTATCTCTCAAAGTAAGTCGAATTTATGTTGACAACTACACATTCCATTCAGTCGAGTTTAACGGCTGCCCATCATCATTTTACGTGCAGATTGCGTACAAAAAACTACGCTTGCTAGTTGACATTGGATGCATATTCGTTGGCCACGGACTCAAAAAAGATTGTCGCACAATCAGTATGTCATATTTACTTTAAACTGCTTTGACTAGTATTGAATGACTGTAGTCAACTCTTGAAATCATTTGATACCATTCACTCTAACAATTTGACTATTTGTAGATATCTTGATTCCGCCTCATCAAATTATTGACACGGTTGATATTTATTACTTGAAGCAATACAGCCGGTATGTAATCGACCAATTGTACTACTGCCTTTTAAAGTGGTATCTGTGATGTTGAAACTATTTTGCTTGCATTGTCCTAATATATGATGTTGGGTTGTATTGCTGATCTACAAACAGAAAGTTGTCACTGCGGTTCCTTGTATGGTTTTTTTTCAAGGAAGATATTCACTCAAGCTCTCACGATAGTGTGGAAGATGCCCGAGGCGTAAGTAGTTGATGATCTTGTTGTACTGGTTAAAACATGCCTCGACTCATGTGATGAATCCATACATTTTGAATGGGTTTGTATTGATTGTGTTAGGCACTGCGCATTTATCAAAAATATCTCGAGGCAAAGGAACAGGCAAGGTTTGATACATTACTAGAGGAGATTTATCAAGAGGGTCGTAAATTCAACTTTCGTCCCCCAAATGCACTGACTGGAATCGCCAATACGACACAGTATGATATGCATGCACGTACACAAAGCTCAGATCTGTAACCAACTCAAGCTTTTTTTATCTACTGGCTACTGTTCTGATTAGGATTGAACGCATCCTTTACTGATTCCAGATTGGTATTTAAAGCTACTAAAATAAAATCATATTTGAATCAACTCGACGCTTTCCAGTTTACTTGAATAGCTACACTTTATTTGTGAACATGTGTCGTAGATTTCTTTATAGTGCTATTCATACCAACTTTTGCAGTTGAAGATGTCGGTAAGCCAGATGCAGTACCACTCGAGTTTCTAAAAGTGGAATTTGCTTTTGCTTGTGATCCATGCTGTGCTTTTTTGACTTTGGGTGGTATCTTACTACCACGTGCAGGGTTAGAAATAACCGGTCTAGGCACATATCGTATTCGTTGAATCACTACAGATTCGGTATTTTTAGACGATATCATGTCAGTGGTATCCGACATGGACAAAACAGGTCGCAAACACGATTTTCTTCGTTTTGACCGTATCGCTTCATCGGATAGTTGTTGACCCGTCAAGCTAGGATTGAATCCATTGGAATCTATACGAATAGGTAAAGAAACACACGTAGAAGTAGTTTCGCAATGATAGTCTGCAAGTTTACGTTTCATACCCACGTTGGGTGGTTTGATACTCCCATATGTAACAGGTTGAGCTTTTACTGCAGTAGCTTGAACCACATCAGTATATAGATCAATATTGCTGTCTGGTTCTATCGATTCACATATGTCAATTAATGCTGGGTCCCATTGGATTCGACGTACTTTAGGCGGCTCAATTTCTACAACGCCATCATCAGGAGTAAACGTTCGAGCTACGCCGGATTGTTTTCGCTGTTTAATACGATCCATCAACTGCGTTGTTGGACTAGGTGGCGCAGTCCCATAATTGTTGACGACTTTGACCACATACCGATTTCTACAAAGTGCATTACGACGAGTATTCTCTCTTGTAAGTCGGTCAAAATCAAGCGCTTTCATCGAGTGAATACTTTGTTGAACTGTTTTCAACGCGGTAGTAAAACCATGTAAGTGAGTGGGCAACGTGTTATCAACCGGTTGAATCAAACCATTATTTAATTGATGTATAGATGTATGCAGTTGTTGATGTACAAGTCGGTTAGAGCTAGAGGGCTCAAAACTAAGCGAGGGTATGGCATTAGGAATCAATGAAGCTGTAGTTGCATTGGATATGTTGCTGGGCATGGACATTGTAAGCTCGCCACTTAGTTGTCGCTTAAGCTTCAATTTTTTCTGACGAATTTCTTCGAGTTGTTTTTTTTTCTCTTCAATAATAGCTTGATACTTTTTATCCGTTTCTCTTGATGTGGACTTTACCATCAAAGACTGTGAAGGTGTAGTCGCGACGCTTTGCAGAGTAGTGGGTACGTTCAAGGATGACTTCTTGAACGTAGATATTGGCAAGGCAGTCAAAGATTCAAAGAGTATAGGAATGACTGGCGGCAGCGCATTAAATGTAGTAAGATGGCTTGTGTCATGATTCAAAGATTGTGCTAGTACATCAGGTGAATTAGGAATATGTACGTTGCGCTTCAAACGTTTGTATGACCGCCATGCTTGAAGAATCTGCTTAGCAGATGTTTTGATCTGTATGAAACGTTTCCGTGCCTGGAACCGTCGAACTAGAGATTGCAACTTTATCACAGTTGCATGATATTGACGATGCTTTCTATCACGCATAATTCGATACCACCATCGAGAAATAGTACAAACAGAGTTATACCTCGCCAGATTCTGTTTATGAATAACTTTTTGACAAAAAAGGGCTTTAGCAATGTTGCGAGCAGTAAAGCATTTCCAAGCCAACTGAATTTTGGTTGCAGCCTTATTCTTTAAAACGTTTAATTTCTGATGATGTCTGCTCTGCATCTCGCGCCATGCAGTTTGAATAATCGTAGCACTTTTCATTCGCAATAGTTGCTTATATCGGATCCACCTTCGCCAAGCATATTGTATTGTAATCACAGAGCTCATATATACCCATTGCTGTAGTCTGTACTGGGCAGAAAGCTGACGAATGGAATGAAATACACATTTCTTGACAAAAATATGACGTATCCACCGTTGAATTCGTAATGCAGCGCTATGTTGTAGCTGTGTGGCTATAAAAAGAACAGTGGATGGTGTTTGAGAAGATTTGGATGGAGTAGACGCATTCCAGCAACATAATTTTGTTGGAGTCGTGGGTAGATCTGAAATCAATGGTAAGATTGGTAGCTGTTCATTGCTGGTCTCTACTGTTGAATAAATGTCCGAGTTTCTTTTAAATTGGCGTGCTGTTTTCCATTGCGGAGTCTTATTGGGAGTATCGCTTTTAGAGGTGGGTTCCCAAGGAAGATCTGTTGATGAATTAGTAGAAAATGGCTGTGAATCTGGAATGCAAAAATACACATCCTCATCCAAATAAGATATACATAGATGTTGAAATAGTGGATTATGTGCAAGCAGAGTAGAAGTTGTAGATTCCAAACCAGTCAATGGTAATCCAGATTTTGAAATTCTAGTAGATTTGGAAAACAGACTTGGGCTTGATGAATTATAAATAGAAGTATTGGTACAATCATTGATGGATGCTGAATGAAGGATTGTCCGAGTGGATGTCAAACTATCCACTTTCAAGGCTGAAGAATAAATAGAAGTTTGAACAGATAGATTTGCAGAAAAATCAGTAAACAGATTTACTTGTGGAACAGCAGCTGGTGATTGACTCCATGTTGGAAGTTTACGGACTGTAGCAGGTCCGGTCCAGTCATTGTGTTGCTGTCTGAGTTGCAACTCTTTTGCCTTTGGAGTTCCAAAAAATACAGTTTCACTGTCACTGTCATCACAGTGATTTATAAAAGACATTTCATTGCTGTTCTCTTTACTTATAACAGCACTAGCCCGACCATCACTGTCCATCAACAACTGCATCTGCTCACAGGTCGCCATCAAAACTATTTGTCTTGAAGTGAAATCTTGTTTTCAACTGCATTCATCATCACGTGTTTTGTCATGTGACAATGAATATATTTCTTGAAGTTTGCTTCTCATCAAACTAATCGAATAATGGACAAAAGTGCGAGTCAGCCTGTTGCTGGATCTGTATTGGATTCTGTTGTTCGAAATTTGACTAGAGCCGTATGTATTTTTCTAAAATGTCATGTTATTTAGACTGCAATTTACTAAAGCCTTTGAATGTTTTTTGCTTAGGCATATGGACAGGAGATTAGAAATGTGCCTGACGAGAATATGGAACAATATATTGCTGATTTGATTATGAAAGAGGCAAATAAGAAGCACGAGCAGTATGAAACTTTTGGTACAAGTGCTCTTCTTTCTAGAGATCGGTTAGTAAACCTTCAACTTTTTGAATTCATTGCATAACAAGCGATTAATCATATAAATCATTAGTTTGTTGGTTACAAACAAGCGTTTTTTGGCAAATATCATTCGTGGTACAGACGCACATAATGAAAACCTCGCTCATCAAGAACAACGGGATGCTGCTAAAAGGTTAGCCAGACTGGATTCTGGAGATGTATCCGAGCCAGTTTCACAAACTACCAAACTGCATGGTTCACGTTCTTCATTGTCACCATCTAAACCTATTCAAAAAAAGTTGCTTACAAACCAATCCTATAGCAACGATGACTGCAACTCTATCTCCACCGAGTCTCGTCAAGAAACAGTAAAAGAGTGTCGCAAGATTCGAGGTCGAGGCGCAACTGGACCACGCAGTCTAGATCGATTCTTTCAAGATAAATACTTGCCTGGTCTTGATATCAACAACTTTGACGACGAATCGTTAGATGTGTATGTGGATAATCTTGAAAAACTCAAACAAGCCACACCGAGAAAAAGGTGTATTAGTCAGGACTCTGATAGCTTAGATAGCACACTTGATCATTGCACTGTAAATACAGAGCGTGACGAGATGACCAGTACAAACTCTCATAATGACTCTCGCAAACGAAAGCATAAATCCAAGACCCGAAAGGTTAAAAAACAGTCAAAGAAATCCAAACATTCCAAACATTCCGACTCGGAAGACAATCAATCCACTAGAACAAAAAAGTCTAAAAAATCCAAAGAGCGCCAGAATGCCAGCAGTCCCAACGCTCGATTGGGTCAAGTGATGGACAAATCGTCGCATTCTACTCCAGTCTTGCCCGCTACGTGTCCTTGGTGATAGTCGAATCATAAACTCAAATATACTTGTAAATACACATCAACTTCATGCTATGATTGCTGTATACTGACTCGAATATATTCACCACATCAACATTCACTGCAACTAATAATAAATATAACGTGGACTCACGTGGTAGTATGCTGTACAATTTCACTTGTTTTCCTATCAAGAAATCTTGTCAGATATTTACATTCAAGTGATATCGATTCTTGGTGACCATCTGGACTGCCTTTTAATCTCTGCTTAACTCATTGAATTGATTTAAATATATGGGTAGAAACACTGATAAACTATACATTTCTCAATCAGAATGGAAGTCTGAATTCGGGCAAGTTTGACATTATCAATCAATTAAAGTCACTCATGACAATGGAACACTTGTATTCATCTTTCAGTCACTATTTGTTTTTGAAATAGGCAATGCTTAATATCCGCTGTGTTCTTCTACTAGAAACCGACTTTTGATACTCTCAATTCAAATCAACGTCCATCATATAATACAATCAAACTATAATTATTCCCTTCCCCAATTTTGGTATAGCCATACATTGTCTGATCATCAAATTCATCCATTGTAGTCTAGAGTTGGATTCAGCAGTTGATGCTGTCAATCAAATCCATCTGTATCCTAAAAACATACATTCGCGTTCTAGTTCAAGTGAACATCTCATGAATGCAACTGTTGTTTACATGCCAATCACCACAAGAAACCCCAAACTACACAACTATATCCAGTAAACTGGCCCATCATTCCATGAAACTGGTTGTTTATTTTTCACCTTTATTTAATCCTCATTTTGCGTGGATATGTTTGTAAATTCATTCAAGCCAACTAACATTGCTGATGCATGTATTACTCATATTTAGAGGTGCAAAAAAGGCATCTGGATCGGGCTCAGAGTTTAAACAACTTCCCTTTTACTGTTGTGCATTGTCACTCCAGCCGTTTGAAAATCCCATGTGCACCAAGGAAGGAATAGTGTTTGATCTTCTCAATATTGTGCCGTGGATCAAGAAACAAGGAACTAATCCAGTTACTGGCCAATCTCTCGAGGCTAAAGATCTTTTCAAACTCCATTTTCATAAAAATAACGAAAACGAGTATCAATGTCCCGTCACATATAAAACTTTCAACAATCATACTCACATTGTCGCAATCAAAACATCTGGAAACGTGTATGCGTATGAAGCTGTAGATCAGTTGAACATCAAGACAAAAAACTGGTCTGATCTGATTACGGGCGAAAAATTTACAAGGAAAGACATCATCACGCTGCAAGATCCCCATCATGTTTCAGAGCGAAACATTACTGATTTCCATTATCTAAAAAACAACATCTCAGTGTTAGACGAGGCTGCTGAAAAGAAAAAAGCCCAGGTTTCATACAAGATTAATGCCACTGGTACTACTAGTCGTGTTCTTGAAGAAATGGCTGCTAAAGATAAGCTGAAAAAGGATGCTGCTGCTGCAAAAGCATCCGCATCAAAAACTCCCATTACACCTTCATTTGTTACTACAACTAAATCTTCATACAATGACGCATCTTTTTCTAGAGGATTGGCATCATCCTCACTCACATCAATGTCATTCACACCCGTCTCTGTAAATGAATCTGCTGTATGGACGGATGATGAAGTTGCTATTACTCGTGTTAAACAAAAGGGTGCTGCTACTCTACAAACCAACTACGGCGATATTCATATTGAGCTGCTTTGTTTTGATGCTCCACGGTCGTGTTTTAATTTTATAAAGCATGCAAAAGAGGGCAAGTTGCATGTATCAATGTATTGATTGGTTAAACAAGACAGTTTTATTGATACTTTTCTGATTTAATATATAGGATACTATAATGGTACGATTTTTCACCGATCCATTCCAAAATTTATGATTCAGGGTGGTGATCCAACTGGAACTGGAAAAGGTGGAGAATCTGTCTGGGGATCTCCATTTCCAGATGAATTCAAGCCTAATCTAACTCACTCGTCGCGTGGGTTACTTTCCATGGCCAATCGTGGTAAACATACCAATACTTCGCAATTGTAAGCATATCTTGAATGAGTTTAATCTATTTGACACGGACGAGTCGTTTTTATTCAACTATAACTTTTTCTGTTCCTTGTACTAGTTTTTTTACCTTTGGACCTTGCAAGCATTTGGACAACAAGCACACGATTTTTGGAAAAATTGTTGATGGCATGGATGTGCTGACCAAGCTGGAGGCAGTTTCAACTGACGAGGACAACCGACCTGTCAAAGAAATTAAAATTTTAGCAATTACTGTTACCAAAGATCCTTATGCGGAGATTTTAAACGATATCGCATCCAAAGATGCGATAAAGGCTGCCAATTCTGCTCAGCGAGTCATGGAGGTATATTATTTGTATGCATCTGATCGTTTCTTTTGATGGATGAGCTCTGACTGTATACATGTGTTTAAAACTATTTTGAAATCTATAGAAAGCTCGAAAGGATAAACTATACTTGGCTGCCTCTGCAGTAGCGTCTTCGACAGACAAGGTTGGAAAGTATCTTGATGCTGCACTTGGAAAGCGTAAATTGGATTCTTCACTCAATACTCAAGAATCAGAGTCGCTTGTTATTCCACCAAAGAAACAATCCAAAACCAGTGGCTTTTCTAATTTTAATGGCTGGTAACCCAGTCTATCATTACAAAATACCAACATTATTAAACTATGTTATAGGCATTTCTATGAATTCGCAAGTCTTGTCATGTTATTGTAGTTGTTGCAGCAATACCATTGGTATACTTGCGTAACATTTTTAATTAAAGTCGTCTACAATTACGTGATGTATCCACTCATCTTTATTGATTTTTCCGAGTTTGCTTGACAACTGCAGATTACAACCATGTTTATCAAAAAATCAAGTACTTTAAAACATCAGTAGCCTGTTGATTGTTTTTATAATGTAGATGGTGTTATCTCACGTGTAATGACACTTTAAAGCCATCAAGTATGTTCCACCAACATCACAATGGCAGTGTCAAGGTTGTTGCGAGCTTGAACAAGTACTGCGATGGAAGCCTCGCGCTCGAATCCCATTCCAGTGAGAGTTTCTACAAGATGAGGATCTGCAATGACTTCAGAAGCATTGTGGGAAGAAAGTGTAGAGGTAGAACCTGTTGGACCACCTGGAACTGGAATTGTCTGAGCAGTTGTTGGAGATTCACCAGCAGTTGTGTCTGCTGGAGTATTGCCTTGTCTTGGCGCCATTCCGGCCATCATGCTAGCAACTTGCATTTGCTGTTGTACTGTGCGTTGCAGCTGAGCACGCCGTTGATCTGCTGGTGTAGTAGCTGTAGAAAGTGGATTAGATCCATCATTTGAGGAATCGCCATGGGAAGATTCTAAAAGTGGTAAAATATAAGAGGACACTATAGATCGTATCCATGTTGGAAACCGCCATTGTTTGATATTTCCAGTATTTGTTGTATAGATTCCTCCTGCTATTATTCCACCAACCCAAGCGAAAATCGACAAAGGAGATGAAATAAAAGCCAGCTACAGCCGTCAAGATTAGCATCAATACAAACATTGTAATGTTTAAATATCAGCGATTGATTTAAAATACTATATCACAAGATGGATTAGCTCGGCTTACCTGCATAGCAAGAATATAGATAAAAGAATGATCGCTCCAGCCAATACCAAACAATTTAAAGTAGTATGAAGCTGGTACTTGTACCGAGTACAATACAGTTGAAGCTGCAATAAACCCAAATGGTCCCAAAGCAATGCGATCTACAGATGGACGGAACAAGACAAGAAACGCAAGACTTGTACACGTTGAAATCAGCGACGAGAGCGTGAAAAAGGCAGCAAACTTTGCTGATCCCCATTGTCGCTCCAAAAGCCGAAATTGATAGATTAGTATAGATCCAAACAGGACTTCTGCTGATGAAGATAGTACTAAACGAATGGGATTGAAACGTGAAGTAAGCATATGATTATGAATCCATTAACCAGTACAAGTCTGCACAGTTACTGATTACCGAAATGGCTAGAAACAAGTCTCCAAAGCTAGCGTTCATGGCAGAGGCATTACACTGGATTAGACATACAACTCCGTGATAACTATAAAGTCAACCTACTGACCTGACATTGTGGAATCAAATGCGGAAACAGTTGTAAATGAAGCCTGCTCTTGGCATTTGCAATAGACGCAACAAGACTGTTGACACCAATGATTACAAATACTGCTTTCGAGAATGGTGCATGTGCTATTCATAAAATGTCATGTTCATAGTATTTGGATTTGATGTATTAGATCCAGAATTGAACTGTATGAAATTAGTCGTACAATGGATGTGTTGGTCAATGTAACAGACAACACTTACAAAAACCTAGATGAACAGATTGTAATAATTCAGATGTTAGTGTCTGGCATTATACAAACGAGAAGGTTTAATTGTATTCATGAGTGAATGCTGCATAAAAGTGTGTATCAAGTCTTGAATATTCACTGATTTCAAGTGTAGAATTGGTAGTTATACAAATGTTTTTACCTATAGGTCCAGTAAAGAGCATGTTGGTATCAACTTGAAACTAAGATTCAATTCAATAATTTCATTAGATAAACTGCTAAATTCAATTGACCAGTTTAAAACACGTTGAATTGACAGCACACACCATTCAGTTTGATTTTGTATTTGATTTGTACAAATTTCAACTTGTAATCGACTAGCAATTGAATCAGTGATTAGATTTGGTTTAAACTATTTTACTGGCTTGACAGTAATCTTTGAATTCATTATTGAATGTGTATTACAATTAACGTTTTTGAAATTCATTCAACTGCAATCTTGGCTTGAGTACAACTTGAATTTGGTCTGTAATGACAAAATTGATCTGTATGATTCTAATTTTAATACAATAAAGTCTTGAAGTAGTATTACGTTGTAGAATCATTTCACGGCTAGCAACAAAAGAGTGAGAATCCCAAAATAATCGAAAATTCTCAGAAACCGTCAGTATAAATCAGTGTGCATCATGTGTTCAAGCAATACTTGCATAAAAGTCATTCAACCACTTTCTTGTGTGATCAAAGTTGGTTCTTGTTTGATGATGTTTTGCAAATATCAGTAGATTGTATATTGTATATTGGTTTGAATGACATGATCATATATCGATCGTGTTGCCTGACTGCAGTGACACTATGGTTTGTTGACACGACCAGTTTGCAAAACGATCTGCTGCTGTTGCTGTTGCTGATGTTGATCGGATATCGGACAGTGTCACATTTGGTCTTGTTGTGACAAGGTTTGATCATTCGACATATAGTCTGTATACTAACCTGAACCAATCGTGCAGTTGTACAACAGATAGTTCATAGGTTCAAAATGTTGCCATGACAGCCTGATTGATGCTGTGTGCATGGTTTGAACACATACTAATATTGAGTCGTTGAAATATAAATACCTGTGTTGATTCGTGTTGTATTCAGTTGTAAACACCAATTCAGACCAAACACGTGATGTAGTGATTGCGCACCGGAAAAAATAATCTTGCCTGAAATCGCTCAATACAAGAAGGCGTGAACACAAATAACTACCGTGGTTACACAGAATACAAGACTGACCCTAATATCAATGCTCAAATACTCAAATGATCAAGTATATAAACCGCCAGTTAATTATCAAATATAGAGACAGCAATTGATCAGCTTTTCATCACTTTAACTAAACTATCAACTATATTAACATATTTGGAATCGCTCAAAATGAAAAGCGGTACTTTTACACTTATATCGATACTGGCTATTTCGGCTCATGCCGAGCTTGTTTCGACCAACACTATTATTGACAATGACTTTCGACTTCAAAAACGACAGCTTTTTGGCAAAGTCAAGGGTTTTTTTAATAAAAAGCCAGGTAACGGTGGTATCAAGCCAGGTGGCAGTGGTATCAAGCCAAGTCTTCCAAAGAAAGGGCCTAAATTCCCTGGTCGCCCTAAGAAAAACCCAGAAAGACCTGTTATTGGCAACCCTACTAATTTTGTCAAGAATACTCCTGATAGGCCACCTCCACTTAGCTCATCAGGAGCAACTGGACCATTGCCTAAATCACCATCTCAATTACCACCACCTAGACCACCACATAATAGACCACCACCACCTAGACCACCACACAATAGACCACCACCACAAAACAAATCACCACCACCTGTAGCGCCTAAACCTAAACCACCTATACCAAAACCAAGAAAAAATCCACCAAAACCTCAGAGCAAATTTGAAGATGATGGTCCTCCTTCATTTATACCACCACCACCAACACGAAATTCATAGAAATCTTAAAACGGACTTTAAAATGATGATCATCCTCCATTTAAACCACCACCTAAAAATGAAATTGATTACAAGTAATTACAACTCTGCACTCGCACAGCAAATGCACAGTGTATTGCTCAATCCATTGTTTTCAAACCCTTTTGGATTCATAACACATTGAATAATGCATACATTTAATAAACTTGGTGTTGCTGATCAAAATATTGGTGTGTTTACAACTGAATACAACACGAATCAACACAGATATTTATATTTCAGCGACTCAATATTAGTATGTGTTCAAACCATGCACACAGCATCAATCAGGCTGTCATGGCAACATTTTGAACCCATGAACTATCTGTTGTACAACTGCACGATTGGTTCAGGTTAGTATACAGACTGTATGTCGAGTGATCGAACCTTGTCACAACAAGACCAAATGTGACACTGTCCGATATCCGATCAACATCAGCAACAGCAACAGCAGCAGATCGTTTTGCAAACTGGTCGTGTCAACAAACCATAGTGTCACTGTAGTCAGGCAACACGATCGATATATGATCATGTCATTCAAACCAATATACAATCTACTGATATTTGCAAAACATCACCAAACAAAACCCCATCAATTGTACTTGAACTGACAGTAATTTGACACCATTTTAGTAGCAAATGCGCTTTTTGAATGAATGTATTTAAAATAAACTCGAGTGTCAAGACAAACTGATATCATGCAAACAAATCATATCCGTACGAGCATATACTGGAAGTGTTACAAGTTTGTCAATCAACTGCTATATGGCAGTACAGGTGACGGTACCAGAACTGTGTTTGTTACCAATGGTACGATATCAGCACAAACTCGACTAATTGACCAATCAAACAGCCAGTATTCTGTGATTGGTCACTTCAACTCAAGTATCGACACAACATGACTGACAACACATTATTGTCAGTTACATCGAGTGATCATCAAAATATGTCGATTCAAACAGGTTGCATATGACCGACTAATCCAGCATTCATCCATTGTCAAACAACCATAATGCACAATACCACCAAGTGTGCAATCACATTCGCACCGATCAGTCGTTGCACAGTATGCATTGGTCAATGTCAAACATATATGTGTTTGCAACTAAATTGCAGCGTATAGCATCAATTGCAGTCCATGACACATTCATACGATCCATACGATCCACACATCCACACGATTCAACATGACAAATCATGTATCATGAGTCCAAAGTTGATCAAAAACCTGATCACGATAAACCCAACATGTTGTTGTGTATCAGAGTCGATATATCAAGTGACAGTTGCACACTTGCTGATGGTGTACAGCGTATCAGTCACAATACATGTATGGTATTGCATTGCAGTCATCACAGTCATTGGATGACAGCCATTTGCAATGTGATATCGATCGACATACATCGGCATGGTGTGATGTGACCATGATCATGATGGAATGTGTTGGAGTTGACATTGTGAGTTGACAATCGATACACCATACACATGACTGGAACATATGCATTTGAGTGTGGTTTGGTTGGTGTCCAGTTGATCATGCAGTCATATCGGTGCAACAAGTGAGCAAACTGATGGTGATCCAAATTCGTTTCAACAACAAGGTGTTGACAGTTGTGGATTTGTATGCATTCAATGTGTGTTGCGCATCGTTATTGACTGTCGAGTGTGTATGCAAGTCAAGTCACCACCAATCACTAACCAACAACCACATCCAGTGCGTACATGATCATTACTAGAATGACTGCCAAACATATTCGCATCCAAAAGTTGATTGTGAGTTGGTGGTTTGCAAGAGTCGGACACAACTGACATGCTATTGAACACAGCAACATGATTATAGTCCAGTCGTATGGTGTGATACAGTGGTTCGTGAAACACAATATCCGGATATTTGTAGTGTTGAACACGACGAATCTATTGTTTGTGTAGCATCACAACGATTGTAATTTGGAATCAAAGTGTTGTGACCACGAATACTGTGTATATCATATTTAGCTACATTAAAGCTTGTTCCGTATTATTCCGTATTGTTTCATATTGTTCCACATTGTTTGATGCATTGTTCCATTTATTGTGCAAGTACACCAGATGCCAACTGGAGTGATTGATCAGAGTTGGCAAATATCACGATATTGTCGGCATACATGAGTCCTCACACTGATGATTTGCACAATACTCATGCAATGACAATCGGTTGATACCATTGCGCATGTCATTGATGAACACGTTGAACAACAATCTGACAATGGACATCACAGCCGGGCTCGACGTTCAATTGTAAATGTGTCGGAAACCAATGGTTCAGCCTGAGCACGAGCTGATGAGCATGTGTGCAGCGGTGTTAGCAAGACCAGTGTGCGTGGTGCTAACCACATGTGTTGCAGTTACCATATCAAGGTACCAATCGTGACAGTGTCGAATGCATTTTGAATGTCAATCAACACAACAATAGTATTGAACTGCACGCACAACCGTTGTTGAACGATATCGACTAGTGAACCAACTTACACAACACACTTGTTTGGTTTGAAATCGACCATGCTCGGTGGTGACGAGTTTGTTGAGCACCACGATCCATCAATGTGTGTTTGCAAGACCTTGCATACCAGTTTGAGATACACATCAATCAGCGTAATACCGTGGCTGTCATTTGTATCAATGTGATCACTGTCATTTTTATGAATGGATACAATGAGTGCAAACTGCGAGTTCAAGTACAATTGATGGGGTTTTGTTTGGTGATGTTTTGCAAATATCAGTAGATTGTATATTGGTTTGAATGACATGATCATATATCGATCGTGTTGCCTGACTACAGTGACACTATGGTTTGTTGACACGACCAGTTTGCAAAACGATCTGCTGCTGTTGCTGTTGCTGATGTTGATCGGATATCGGACAGTGTCACATTTGGTCTTGTTGTGACAAGGTTCGATCACTCGACATACAGTCTGTATACTAACCTGAACCAATCGTGCAGTTGTACAACAGATAGTTCATGGGTTCAAAATGTTGCCATGACAGCCTGATTGATGCTGTGTGCATGGTTTGAACACATACTAATATTGAGTCGCTGAAATATAAATACCTGTGTTGATTCGTGTTGTATTCAGTTGTAAACACACCAATATTTTGATCAGCAACACCAAGTTTATTAAATGTATGCATTATTCAATGTGTTATGAATCCAAAAGGGTTTGAAAACAATGGATTGAGCAATACACTGTGCATTTGCTGTGCGAGTGCAGAGTTATAATTACTTGTAATCAATTTCATTTTTAGGTGATGGTTTAAATGGAGGATGATCATCATTTTAAAGTCCGTTTTAAGATTTCTATGAATTTCGTGTTGGTGGTGGTGGTATAAATGAAGGAGGACCATCATTCTTAAATCCATTGAGGTTTAGGCGCTATAGGTGGTTTTTGTGGTGGTGTTCCATTTGATTGAGGTGTTGGTGATTTATTACCTGGTCCGAGTGATGGTTTAGGCGCTATAGGTGGTTTTTGTTGTGGTGTCCCGTTTGATTGAGGTGTTGGTGATTTATTACCTGGTCCGAGTGATGGTTTAGGCGCTATAGGTGGTTTTTGTTGTGGTGTCCCGTTTGATTGAGGTGTTGGTGATTTATTACCTGGTCCGAGTGATGGTTTAGGCGCTATAGGTGGTTTTTGTTGTGGTGTCCCGTTTGATTGAGGTGTTGGTGATTTATTACCTGGTCCGAGTGATGGTTTAGGCGCTATAGGTGGTTTTTTTCCAGACGTTCCGGCCTTGGTACCAATTGAAACTGGTCCATTAGGAGTACTCTTGACAGATTTTATAGGGCCGTTAACAGGCCCTTTCTTTGGAAAACTTGGCTTCGTACCACTGCCACCTGGTTTGTTATTAAAAAAGCTTACGAGTTTTCGAACTTGTCGTTTTTGAAGTCGAAAGTCATTGTCAATAATAGTGTTGGTCGAAACAAGCTCGGCATGAGCCGAAATAGCCAGTATCGATATAAGTGCAAAAGTACCGCTTTTCATTTTGAGCGATTCCAAATATGTTAATATAGTTGATAGTTTAGTTAAAGTGATGAAAAGCTGATCAATTGCTGTCTCTATATTTGATAATTAACTGGCGGTTTATATACTTGATCATTTGAGTATTTGAGCATTGATATTAGGGTCAGTCTTGTATTCTGTGTAACAGCACGGTAGTTATTTGTGTTCACGCCTTCTTGTATTGAGCGATTTCAGGCAAGATTATTTTTTCCGGTGCGCAATCACTACATCACGTGTTTGGTCTGAATTGGTGTTTACAACTGAATACAACACGAATCAACACAGGTATTTATATTTCAGCGACTCAATATTAGTATGTGTTCAAACCATGCACACAGCATCAATCAGGCTGTCATGGCAACATTTTGAACCCATGAACTATCTGTTGTACAACTGCACGATTGGTTCAGGTTAGTATACAGACTATATGTCGAGTGATCGAACCTTGTCACAACAAGACCAAATGTGACACTGTCCGATATCCGATCAACATCAGCAACAGCAACAGCAGCAGATCGTTTTGCAAACTGGTCGTGTCAACAAACCATAGTGTCACTGTAGTCAGGCAACACGATCGATATATGATCATGTCATTCAAACCAATATACAATCTACTGATATTTGCAAAACATCACCAAACAAAACCCCATCAATTGTACTTGAACTCGCAGTTTGCACTCATTGTATCCATTCATAAAAATGACAGTGATCACATTGATACAAATGACAGCCACGGTATTACGCTGATTGATGTGTATCTCAAACTGGTATGCAAGGTCTTGCAAACACACATTGATGGATCGTGGTGCTCAACAAACTCGTCACCACCGAGCATGGTCGATTTCAAACCAAACAAGTGTGTTGTGTAAGTTGGTTCACTAGTCGATATCGTTCAACAACGGTTGTGCGTGCAGTTCAATACTATTGTTGTGTTGATTGACATTCAAAATGCATTCGACACTGTCACGATTGGTACCTTGATATGGTAACTGCAACACATGTGGTTAGCACCACGCACACTGGTCTTGCTAACACCGCTGCACACATGCTCATCAGCTCGTGCTCAGGCTGAACCATTGGTTTCCGACACATTTACAATTGAACGTCGAGCCCGGCTGTGATGTCCATTGTCAGATTGTTGTTCAACGTGTTCATCAATGACATGCGCAATGGTATCAACCGATTGTCATTGCATGAGTATTGTGCAAATCATCAGTGTGAGGACTCATGTATGCCGACAATATCGTGATATTTGCCAACTCTGATCAATCACTCCAGTTGGCATCTGGTGTACTTGCACAATAAATGGAACAATGCATCAAACAATGTGGAACAATATGAAACAATACGGAATAATACGGAACAAGCTTTAATGTAGCTAAATATGATATACACAGTATTCGTGGTCACAACACTTTGATTCCAAATTACAATCGTTGTGATGCTACACAAACAATAGATTCGTCGTGTTCAACACTACAAATATCCGGATATTGTGTTTCACGAACCACTGTATCACACCATACGACTGGACTATAATCATGTTGCTGTGTTCAATAGCATGTCAGTTGTGTCCGACTCTTGCAAACCACCAACTCACAATCAACTTTTGGATGCGAATATGTTTGGCAGTCATTCTAGTAATGATCATGTACGCACTGGATGTGGTTGTTGGTTAGTGATTGGTGGTGACTTGACTTGCATACACACTCGACAGTCAATAACGATGCGCAACACACATTGAATGCATACAAATCCACAACTGTCAACACCTTGTTGTTGAAACGAATTTGGATCACCATTA
>NW_006281104.1:1264277-1332520 GCF_000203795.2 Batrachochytrium dendrobatidis JAM81 | reverse complement strand
ACACTCAAATGCATATGTTCCAGTCATGTGTATGGTGTATCGATTGTCAACTCACAATGTCAACTCCAACACATTCCATCATGATCATGGTCACATCACACCATGCCGATGTATGTCGATCGATATCACATTGCAAATGGCTGTCATCCAATGACTGTGATGACTGCAATGCAATACCATACATGTATTGTGACTGATGCGCTGTACACCATCAGCAAGTGTGCAACTGTCACTTGATATATCGACTCTGATACACAACAACATGTTGGGTTTATCGTGATCAGGTTTTTGATCAACTTTGGACTCATGATACATGATTTGTCATGTTGAATCGTGTGGATGTGTGGATCGTATGGATCGTATGAATGTGTCATGGACTGCAATTGATGCTATACGCTGCAATTTAGTTGCAAACACATATATGTTTGACATTGACCAATGCATACTGTGCAACGACTGATCGGTGCGAATGTGATTGCACACTTGGTGGTATTGTGCATTATGGTTGTTTGACAATGGATGAATGCTGGATTAGTCGGTCATATGCAACCTGTTTGAATCGACATATTTTGATGATCACTCGATGTAACTGACAATAATGTGTTGTCAGTCATGTTGTGTCGATACTTGAGTTGAAGTGACCAATCACAGAATACTGGCTGTTTGATTGGTCAATTAGTCGAGTTTGTGCTGATATCGTACCATTGGTAACAAACACAGTTCTGGTACCGTCACCTGTACTGCCATATAGCAGTTGATTGACAAACTTGTAACACTTCCAGTATATGCTCGTACGGATATGATTTGTTTGCATGATATCAGTTTGTCTTGACACTCGAGTTTATTTTAAATACATTCATTCAAAAAGCGCATTTGCTACTAAAATGGTGTCAAATTACTGTCAGTTCAAGTACAATTGATGGGGTTTTGTTTGGTGATGTTTTGCAAATATCAGTAGATTGTATATTGGTTTGAATGACATGATCATATATCGATCGTGTTGCCTGACTACAGTGACACTATGGTTTGTTGACACGACCAGTTTGCAAAACGATCTGCTGCTGTTGCTGTTGCTGATGTTGATCGGATATCGGACAGTGTCACATTTGGTCTTGTTGTGACAAAGTTTGATCATTCGACATATAGTCTGTATACTAACCTGAACCAATCGTGCAGTTGTACAACAGATAGTTCATGGGTTCAAAATGTTGCCATGACAGCCTGATTGATGCTGTGTGCATGGTTTGAACACATACTAATATTGAGTCGCTGAAATATAAATACCTGTGTTGATTCGTGTTGTATTCAGTTGTAAACACACCAATATTTTGATCAGCAACACCAAGTTTATTAAATGTATGCATTATTCAATGTGTTATGAATCCAAAAGGGTTTGAAAACAATGGATTGAGCAATACACTGTGCATTTGCTGTGCGAGTGCAGAGTTGTAATTACTTGTAATCAATTTCATTTTTAGGTGATGGTTTAAATGGAGGATGATCATCATTTTAAAGTCCGTTTTGGGACTTCTGTAGATTTTATTTCGAGAATGATTTAAGGAGTTGGGTTTGGGCCGAGAGATAATGTCTTTTTTGATCGAGGTGGTTTAGGTGGTGGTAATTTTGTAGATGTGGATGGTATCTCAGTTGATCGAGATGGTGATCGAGGTGGTTTAGGTGGTGGTACTTTTTTAGCATTAGATGGTGTCCCATTTGACTGAGGTGGTGATGATTTAGGCGATGATGGTTTAGGTGGTGGTGGTTTAGGTGGTGGTGGTCCAGGTGGTGGCGGTATAGGCGATGATGGTTTAGGTGGTGATGGTTTAGGCGATGATGGTTTAGGCGATGATGGTTTAGGTGGTGGTGGTCTAGGTGGTGGTGGTATAGATGATTCACCTGACTGAGGTGATGGTTTAGGCGGTGATGGTTTAGGTGGTGATGGTTTAGGCGATGATGGTTTAGGCGATGATGGTTTAGGTGGTGGTGGTCTAGGTGGTGGTGGTATAGATGATTCACCTGACTGAGGTGATGGTTTAAGCGGTGATGATTTACGCGATGATGGTTTAGGCGATGATGGTTTAAGTGGTGGTGCTCTAGGTGATGGTGGTATAGATGATTCACCTGACTGAGGTGATGGTTTAGGCGATGATGGTTTAGGTGGTGGTGGTCCAGGTGGTGGAGGTATAGATGATTCACCTGACTGAGATGATGGTACACTCTTTTTTGATTGTTTAAAAGGATTACGGGGGGATTTAGACCTTTTCTTTGGACGATTCGACTTGGGATCACCGTCACTTTGTTTTTTAGTAAAAAACTTTTTGATTTTGTCAAAAAGCTGTCGCTTCTGAAGTCGGAGACCATTATCATTAGCAATACTGTTGGTCGAAACAAGCTCGGCGTGAACAGAAATGGCCAGTATCGACACAAGTGCAAAAACATCGATCTTCATGTTGGAGTGTCAAATATGCTGGTAGATGCGGTGAAGTGATGAAGTGATGAGAAATCGATCGATTGTGAGATTATACTCGACAATTGACCGACGGTTTATATAATCGAGCATCTGATCATTAATATCAGGGCTGGCTTTGCACCCTGCATAACAGCACAATGATCGTTCGTGTTTATATAATCGAGCATCTGATCATTAATATCAGGGCTGGCTTTGCACCCTGCATAACAGCACAATGATCGTTCGTGTTTATATTGCACTGATGAGCGGCCTCGAGTAAAATGCTTTATCAACAACCACAATACATCATGTGTTTAGTCCTGAATCATAAGGGCTTTTCATACATGCAATACGATGATGGTTATTGGCAGTCCTTCATTTATCTCCATTCCCGTCCTTTTGTTACTCGTCTTAGCGATAGTACTACAAGCACAGACACCCTATACAAAGGGTGAATACAATACACAAGCGTACCATACATGCTGAGTAAACGAATCAATGGTTGCCAAAAACTGTACAATTATTATCCACCAAAAATAATCTGCTCTGATCAATAATCTAGTAAAATACTGATCACACCGCAGTGCCTCTTTTTCGTTATGCAAATGACTTTTTCAGATCAAGTCCAGTTGATTTTCCAGGATCATTCACTCGTTCAGAAAATCCACCTGGTTTGCTGAAAGAATATGTTTCCAGCTGTTTATAGTAAAAGCAATACCGACAGAATCAATGTAGACATCACCATGGATTGCAATCAAATATTGACACATTTAATTTTCACATTCATTGTGATTGAAATAGTTTGGTATGCGAGTATATCGGTATTTTCCGACCCAATTCTATCATTTCCCAACTTGAACACCTATAACGGACCCACTCTGTCATACGTTGAGCATGGACGAGTCCTTGGTGCAAAATATGATGATATTTCTTGTTGGAACGGATACAGGTTCGAAGCTACCATGGATATTTCACATATTAGATTAGCTGCCAGTAATATTCTGGTACTAGAAACTTTTGAACAGTCATCCGATTCAGTCGTTATTGATGACAAGTACAAGCAATGCATATGGGGTTTGCCTATTATTCATTGACATATTATCGCACAAGATCAAGAGCTGTAATGGATGCTTGGTACAGGAATAAAATTATTTCTAAAAACAAAATTGATATTCAGCCGTGTCCGTATCAGTTTTCAAAAAAAGCTATATAGATATACAAAATGCACATGTAATTGCAAAATGTGGAACTGACAGAGTTTCTGTTACATGAGTTTATTGACCCACAAGAAACTACTTTGCTGTCAAGATCAAGCAAGTACTAGTCAATGATGTGCCAAAAAGACTGCCCGGTGTATTTCAAAACGCACTGCTTTATTGTATTGATCGGTATTTGTATTTATACACATGCTCTATATTTATACATTTGTCTCCCAACATTGTGGGATCGTTGATTGTAGCAATCATTCATAGTAATGCGTATACACCGAGACTTACTGCGTAAACATCACACCGCGTATATTACATTGCAAACTGATACAGCACTAATTGATCAATACACGACATGATCAGTTGATGGTATCATGCAACTGACAAGTGATTGCAAGTATGATTGATAGTTACACGTACAATCAACACTAGTTGTTATCAAGTCATTGATGTATATGTAATAAACCGTGTCAATGTATCAATCAATGATATGGTTGTTGACCCATTCACAACATTCTGAAAATATCAAAAAATCTCGACAGATATTAGAAAGTTTAAATTTATTCAAAATCAAGTCCTGGTACATCTTTAATTCGACTCCGGCTCTGCCTTTAATATCAAGCCATGGTCTTCCATAAACTTTGTTAATTGCTGTTTTCTAGTTTTTAATTTGCTCTTTGCATCTTCACACTCTTGTTTCATTTGACTTTGGACGCTTGGATTGTGCTTTGTTCCAAACTTGACTTTGGTTTTTGCCAGCACTGATTTTTGTTTCAATCCAAGGGATACATAATCAAAGTACGCTCTGCACTTTCCTCGCTGTTTGCTTTCAGCGACTTTAACTCTTTTCTTTAGATCAGCAAGGGTATGTTGATCTTCTTCATCTAATAGTGCTTCTTCTGGACGAATATTTCCCGACTCGCCTTCCTCCATTGGCTCTTGCTGGTCTTGATTGGAAGTGCTTGGACCGGGTTGATCCATTGATTGTTGATGGCGTTGCATGAAAACACTTGGATCATCCAACTCAGCGTCATCCCAATCTTCGTCGGAAGTGCTTGAGCTATCTGCATCAAATAAGTCATCCCATTCTTCATCAGAAATGCCTGAGCCAGCTTCATCCATGTGTTGCTGACCTTGGCTAGAAGTGCTTGGCCCAGCTACATTAGTTGGGGCTGGCATTTGACTGGAAGTTCTTGAACCAGTTCCATCAATTAGGTATTGCGGGCCTCGGGATGTGTCATCTTTTTTAAATGGGATCAGTATCGCGTTAGCAGTTGCTGCTGCAGTCAGTATGAATAAAATGTCGACGAATTTCATTAGATCGATTGATGGGTTTGAGCAGTTGATGGAAAAGTACCGAGACTGATATTGTTGATTATAAAAGTAAACATATTCCTTGTATTTATACTTTTTGTATGGTAGCCCTGTATAGTTGGTAACCTAAAAGGGCTAGGGCTGGTTTACTAGATTGTTTGTAGTGAACTAACATTACACCACAATATGCTACTCCCTAACCGTAGTACCACATTGATGAGCTTGATGTTGACATGGATCAACATGCTGACACGTCCCTTTGTCAAGTGTCTTGAAAAGCACACCCTTCAAGAGTGTTGTGTAATTGCACAAGCGCTTGGTTTAAAGCCGTATTCACGTAAAAATGAAACACTTTGGTACCCATTCTGTGACAACTGCTTTGCTTCAAAAATAATTGAATGCTTGATCGACTCTGTTACTACACATTGACCCACTCTTTAATAGACACAACGGACATCATATAACGCACACAGACTGATCTTCAGCTGAAACTATCCCTCTACACACTTGACAGTCATACATTGTACAATCACCAATTCTGAACCCATATTCATGTATTGTGTTTGACTGTCAATACAACTCTGTACACCCATTTGTTGTATTCTGAATCACAGATACGATCGCGATCTAGTTCAACAATGATGGCACATGTCAGTAATGCAGTTGCTGTTTGCATGCCAATTACCACCAACACCACTGTATTGTCAACCATGTCATGGCACTGACTGTTTATCTAACAATTACATTCCAATAATCGTAGAAAACAAAGGTAAGCATTGACCAAACCAATAACAGCTTGTCCAATCTCAACAACATACCTAAAGTGTCTGCTCTCCAGTTTAATTGATGGATAGCTGCTCCATTTCAAAAATGAAAGTTTCCAACTGGATCTAGCGCAAACGATCGCTTGCTTTCCAGAATTAAATATTGAGAGCACAGCCGTTCAATCATGGGTTGATAGTGACGTGACAAGTCTGGATCATCAAGCCATCGAGTATCCTCAGATATCATCTAAAGCGATTCAAACAGTGATTTAGCATACAATACAAACCAAACTTGATCCAGGTATTTAAACTAGACAATGCACTTTAACATCCACACCTCCTAGTCCTATACATGACATGCATTAAACTACTGCGTGCCATCACAAATACCATGCACTGTTCAACACATACCACGTTGAGATGATGTAATAGAATAAAATATGGCAACTGTGGGATCCTTGGTGTCGGGATGTGGACCTGTCAGTATATTTTGAATCCGAGTCGATATTTCATTGACAAGTGTTACCTTTTACTCAAGCAATGTGTTGTTGGCTATAGATTAGCCAAGGTGCTGCAAATGAGATTGCAAACTAAAATGATCGGGATACACACCTGCACAAATGTAAGTGGTTCCTGTGGAATACCACGATGGAAGAAGCAGTAGCAAAGACGACCAGGACCAAGTCGCTGTTTAAGACCATCCCACGACCCAATAGCATGCACAGCTTCATAGGAAATGATCTAAACCATTCAATTTAGCAAATAAGCTATTTCATCACATTAATGTAAAGCGTTGCAAAATATCCGCAAGAATCTACCTTTTCAAGTATGCTTGCCGGTGTGTGCCAAGTAATGCGTTCCAAATCAAGGAATCCCATGCCAAACCACTCCTGTAGTCGGTTTTTAAGAGAGTCACCAAATGCAGAGTATCGTAAGCAGGTATCAATGCTTCTCGTAGTCTTGCTGATGATCGTAAAACTGTACAATCTGTCATGCACTATAGTTTATATCTCAGCACCAAGTATCATTTTGAGCAATGTAAAATCAACATGTATGATTGCTCTTACTAGCGATTCTTCAAACTGCTGTACAGCAGATGCCGTTTCCTGTAAATCAATACAGAAATCCTTGGCCAGTATATGCAAAAATTTAGATCGTCCAGTCTGCAATACACAATTGGGTCAATCCAATATTCCTAAACGTTCATTTCAAAACCAGTTGTCATTGTAGATTTCAAGACGTACCAGATCTTGGTTTTCATAAAACTCGCAGAGTTGACGAGTCAGTAACGATGGCCAGATATCTCCATCCTCTCGTTTTGCCTTGACAACCCCAGCTACTAGTTTTCGAACACCTTTTTCATTGTTTTGAACATTCATCAATTCATCATCATTCGTGCTGGAATGGGGTTCATCTCGATATCCGAGTGTATAATAGTCTAGAAACCAAATTGTGAAATCAACAAGAGCATATTAGATGTCAATGTAAAACAATCCAAATTGTAATGATCCAACTGGCAAGTTTTTGGAAATACAGTGAATCCAGCAAGTTGAATTCCAATAGCAAATCTGAAATCAGTGCATTCAGATATTACAAGTCGTCAATAGTACTCACCAGGATAGTTTGAGTTCAACATTACATCGTCCCAATACTTTTCAACAGTAGAGCTGGGTGGAATTGGAACTTTTGTTGATAGTTTATGGACAGAAGTAATGGGTGAGGAGGGCAGACAAGCTCCCAAGAATCTTGAATGAATTGGGTTGCTCTGAATAGATTGGCAGGCTGGATATAAAGAGTTACGATGATGTATCCAGCTTCTATTGGCAATGATCGCAGCTACAGCACGAGTAGATTGTGTGGTGATGGACTGATATCCCTTGTGGCTAGTTCTTTGTAAACAGCCCATATCACATCTCATCTTGACAAGCAACTCCAAATGTTGGTTATACATCAAGGTTAAAATATGCTTGGATCGTATCTATTCAAGACATTCCTCATGAACAAGCCATCAACCCATTTTCAACAACCATTGGATCGATCGACGCGAATTTCGCTCATAGTATGCCATCAAAAACACGATATTCGATGGAAATGCATTTAGTATGTTTGTCAGTATACTTGGTTTTTAATCTAAAAATACTGACAACACACTCAACAGTTGATTCAAATGCCATCACCAAATCAATAAACTAATTTGTTGGATATTCTAGCTTTGAGTTCAAGGGTTTCTTTGAGTAAAAGTTGAATGACTGTTTATTTCATTGAAATGCCCACATTCCACATTCCATAAAATGAGAGATGAATAGAACTGAAGTGAAAATAAAAATCAGCGACAATGCTGAAGCTTAAAACCATCATCAAAAACAACCTATGATGAGATTAGAAAAGAGCAGGGCTCATCTTGCTTTCAGGAGTGCGAGTCTTGTAGTATTCAATAACCTTTTTGGCCTTTTCGGAAACAGCTTCAGGCACCAAGCCAAACTTTTTGTACAAAAGCTAATAATGGAAAACGCATTGAAAACCATGTCAGTTAAATAAAACAGAATGTACAAGATTAATTCAACTCACCAAGTATGGAGCAGAGGCACCAAACGTATCAATACCACACGAAGCATGAGCATATTTGCTCCATCCCAAGGTAGTCATGGCTTCCATACTAAGTGTAGGAATATTATCAAGGAAAACAGAGGCACGATATTCGTGACTTTGATCTTCAAAGAGCTCCCAGGACGGCATAGAAACAACACGAGCCTATCAAATATACTGTTAGTCCAATGTCATTGAAGTTTGATGCAAAATTAAATCAGCACACTAGTTATTACCTGGATTCCCTCCTTGGCAAGCATGGCAGCAGTATCCACAGCAAGAGAAACCTCGGATCCAGTGCCAACAAGGGTGATTTTGGCATTTGCAGATTCACTAAGCACGTATGCACCCTTGAGAGTTTTTTCAACGGTCGAGCCTTCAAGCTGAGGAAGATTCTGACGAGTGAAAATCAAAACCGAGGGACGATGACGATTTTCAAGAGCAGCAACGTAGGCACCAGAAGTTTCATTACCATCGGCAGGACGAAGGGTGATGAGGTTGGGAAGTGCACGCAAACTCGCAAGTGTCTCGATGGGCTGATGAGTGGGACCATCTTCACCAAGACCAATAGAGTCGTGGGTCATAATGTAGATGACCTGATGTTTAGAGAGGGCAGACAAACGAACAGCACCGAGGGCATAGCTGCAGTTTTACATCAATGTCAAAGTCAAATAAAACCACCCAACATTGAAAGATCACAAGTTTACCTGATAAAGTTGAAGAATGTAGCACCAAAAGGAATAATGCCACCATAGGCGTTCATGCCGTTGCAGATGGCAGCCATGCCGTGCTCGCGAACGCCAAATCGAATGTAACGACCAGCATACGATCCCAAGCCAGAAACATCCTTTTAAAAACCAAAAATAGTTGATTGTAAGCATTAGACTGGAAAATGATATCATTGATAGAGTACACGTACTGGCTGAAAGTCAACAGCACCCTTCCAACGAGTAAGATTGGATCCAGTTAAATCAGCTGATCCACCAACAAGTTCGGGAATAGAGAGAGCAATTTTGTTGAGGACATTTTCAGAAAGTTTACGAGTGGCAACTGCAGGATCAGCAGGAGTGTACTTGGGAAGAAGATCTTTCCATCCAGTAGGAAGTTCATTATTCAAACGACGATTGAGTTCACTAGCCTAAAAGTGCAGCAGGTTAGTTTACTTGAAATTAATTTGAACAGATCATCAGTTGTGATTATACTCACCAGATCTGGATGGGCGACAGCATATTCTTGCATAAGTTTAACCCATGCATTGTAGCCAGCAGCACCGCGAGCCGATGCATCATGATAGTGCTTATACACCTAAGAATACTATTAGTCACAGGAAACAGTGAAATATGGAGTATAGTTTATAAAAAGTATCGTGTACCTCGTCAGAAACGTGAAAATGGACTTCGGGATCGAGTCCAAACTTGATCTTGAGCTGAATAATATCCTTTGCACCGAGTGGAGAACCGTGAACCTTTTCCTCACCCTGAAGAACAGATCCAAACCCAATAGTGGTACTTTAAATCAAATAGAATTAGCATGACAATGGCAAGCAATTACTGCTTTCATGTTAATATTATAGCGCCAAGGCCACATACCGGATCTTGATGAGAGAAGGTTTATCAGTGACAGCCTTGGCCTTTTGAATAGCAGCAATAATTCCAGCTACATCATTATCGCCATCCCCAAGAACCTGAGTATGCCATCCGTAAGACTCGAAACGTTGAACAACGTCTTCCGTGAAGCCTACCTCGATATCACCTAAAGCACAAAATGATTCATATACCAGATCAACACAAGACGAATCGACACAAAAACAAAGATCATGGGCCTATTACCATCGATGGTGATATGATTGTCATCATAAAGCATAATGAGGTTTCCAAGCTTCAAATGGCTATAAAAGTAGATTTAGAAAACAACGAATTAGGATGTTGGCGTTACCAATACAAACCAGCACAACAACGTACCCAGCAAGCGATACGGCCTCAGCCTGGACACCTTCTTGCAGACAACCATCACCAGTAATACCATAAGTGTAGTTGCTAATCACCTGAAAGCCAGGACGGTTGAACGTAGCAGCCATATGAGCTTCTGCCATGGCAAGACCAACGGCATTGGAGATACCCTGACCCAGAGGACCAGTAGAAACCTCGATGCCATGCACGCCGTGATTGGCCTCGGGATGACCAGGAGTTCTAAATAGACAGGATTGAGTGAGGAATCAAGCACGTTGGACAGTGTAAAAAGGGAGGTTTCATGGATGACAAAAGCATTCAGTGCAAGAGTAGAGTTGATTAGTACGAGTCATGACAGAACAGAACAAGACAGAACAGAACAGATTGTCATGATTGAACCGGATTATCAAATGGCATGACAAATGGAATGGATCAGCAATGCATTGACAGTTGAACATACCTTGAGTTGAGTTGACGGAAAGACTTGAGATCGTCCATGGAGAGATTGTAACCCAGCATGTGCAGCATAATGTACTGCAGAACACATCCATGGCCATTAGAGAGAACAAACCGATCACGAGAGATCTAATGGAATGAAGAGAGTGTAAGCGATGATGGCGTATAAAGTACATAATCAACTTTGCATTCAAGCGATAGAATTTCATCAAGTTTTCTCAAGAATGTCAACTCATCAAGACTGTAATGCAGCAAGATGAATTCGTTCAGATCCAGCAATGATACTTGCCCAGTCAGGATGTTGTGGATCTTGACAAATAAAGTTTGAAAACAAAACATGAGCCATTGGAGCACAACCCATGGGAGCGCCTGGATGTCCTGAATTTGCTTTTTGAACTACATCAGCAGCAAGAGTTCTGATTGTATTGATTGCAAGAATGTCCATGGTAGAAGGCATAGTGGAAATGCAGGTCGTGGAGAGAGTTGCTTGAATGGATTTCAAACTAAAATTCATCAAAAACTGTCCTCAGGCATAAACACAACTCAAACAGCGTACCTTGTCATACAAACAGTTGCTTGTCGAGTGTCGAGTAGTTTCTTGTACTGACAAGAAACTCTTGATGTCATGTAATGAATGAATGCTTTTGGCATGACATCAATCCGGTGTCTTGTCATGACTCTTACTATTGTGTTCATGTTAAATCCAACACAGAGTGTTGAACTGGAATAAACAATGCTTGAAATATTCCTTGAAAATATGTCATGAATACGCTTGAATTCTTTCAACACACCATCGTATGATGCTCACAAACTATAATTTCTCTTATTTGGTAGTCATACACTGTACAATCTTGAGATATTATGACTCCATCATAGTCTAACATATTTGTTACGTTCTAGTTCAAGAAAGCAAAGATTGCACACTTTGGAAATACAATTCTAATGTCAATCATCACACAAAGTTCAAAAAGCAATGTTATTTCAGTCATGAGACTCGTTGTTTATAATGTGTTGATATCCTTATTTAGTAATTCATTTTACGCGACTACGGCTGTAAAAAGTATATCAATCCTTCAACTGAAACTCTTTCAAACTATCGTTGATTATGATTAAAAACATTCTCTTTATAGCTGTATCAGCTGCATTCTATTCTATTCATGGTGTCTGTGCTTATGGGAAACTTGGGCATTGGCTATCCGGTCGCATTGCACAAGAACTTTTGAATACCGAGTCTACTGCTTTGGCTTTACAACTTCTTCCTCAGTATCATGGCCAACTTGCAGGTGCTGCATCATGGGCTGATGGTAAACTTGTTTGATGTGATTTAACTCTAACCCTGGTCGTGCTTAATTTGCGCCATCATTTGATAACTAATGCCTTGACCTTGATTTAGAAATCAAATCCAAACCCGCATTTAGCTGGACCAAGTCCCTTCATTATATCAATCCAGTCAATGACCATCCACCAGAACAGTGTAGTTACGAACCAGGTTCACGAGATTGTCCAAACAATATCTGTGTTGTTGCTGCCATTCACAATTACACGCAACGATTAATCTCTCCTCCAAAAGACGAAAATGTAATGGCTGTTCGTGAAGAATCACTCAAATTTCTACTACATTATATCGGTGACTTGCATCAACCACTTCATGTTACAGGTCGCGATCGAGGTGGTAATAGTGCTCAGGTTCGGTTCAATGGTCGCTTGACTTCATTGCATGGTGTTTGGGATTCGCTCATGTTTGAGGTAAATGTAAACTTTTGTCTTGCAATATTAACTACTCTACTGACATTGTATTAATCCATCACCCGTTATGCAACACAATTTCATGCAATAGAAACGAATTCGTGATGACTTTGGTGGTAACAAGGATAAGTATGTAGAATATATAGTGCAACAGATGTCTACAACCTGGCGCAACGAGCTACCTGAATGGATCACCTGTCCCAATACCAACACATCTATTCCAGTATGTCCAGAAAAATGGGCCAGATATTCAAATATTGTCAACTGTGTGTATGTTTGGAAAGACTATCGACGCAAATTCGAAATGTCGGGTAAATATTACACAACTGCCATTCCAGTTGCAGAAAAGTTACTTGCTCAATCTGCTCTACGATTTGCTGCTGTATTTGGTGCATCTACCATGGAAATTGGAAACAACTCATTGATCATTGATGCCAAGCAACTTGCTACTCCCATGAATAATTTGAATCAATGGACCAATATCAATCTAAAAAACACCGACCACCAAGTTGATTATGGCTTAAACATGGATTCTACACTGGTGATGAATTCAGACGAGACGGACTTTAATCTACCTTTGGATACTATGGATTTCGGTATCTACAATAGCAATGATGTGCCTTTACTAGAATCTACTGAAAGTATCGATTCGTACGATAGTAGCGTAGATAGCAACAGTTTAATGTTTTTTATTAGACACGTTATTGGCTTGTAGATTTTATTGCAACTGCTCACATTTGACAGTGGTTTTGTCCAGCTCTATTTCCCCTTTTCCACCATCGTATTTACGTAAAATGAAGTTAAACAAGGTATTCAAATACATAATAAACAACCGATTTAGTAAACATTGTTGTGTTTTTTGAACTTTGTGTGATGATTGACATTAGAATTGTATTTCCAAAGTGTGCAATCTTTGCTTTCTTGAACTAGAACGTAACAAATATGTTAGACTATGATGGAATCATAATATCTCAAGATTGTACAGTGTATGACTACCAAATAAGAGAAATTATAGTTTGTGAGCATCATACGATGGTGTGTTGAAAGAATTCAAGCGTATTCATGACATATTTTCAAGGATTGATGATATTGCAATATACTTGTTCAAAACAGTCAATACAGACATGAAGAGTTTGAAGTTTCATGTATTTAATGTGCTATCCAAATCTACACGAGAGGCTTGATCCGTCTTTTGACATTTAGCCTGCAAATCTGGCAGTTTTACCCTCTTTCACAACACTCTTGCAGCCCATGTTCATCAAAACAACACCACTCATATCAATCCTGGGAGTTCTTTTGACTTTCTTTACTTGTAGTCATGCAACCCTGTCTTCAAACTATGGCGAAGATTCAAATTATGGCGATGTAAAACCCTCCGCTTCGCATTTCAGAGAACGACTTGAAGCTATTGGTTATGGTCAAGACAGTAATGAGAAAGGCGACAGCAACCAAGAAGTCATCTATTTTTTCTCTATTCACGATTACAAT
Organism: Batrachochytrium dendrobatidis JAM81; assembly: GCF_000203795.2. Classification (NCBI taxonomy): domain Eukaryota; kingdom Fungi; phylum Chytridiomycota; class Chytridiomycetes; order Rhizophydiales; genus Batrachochytrium; species Batrachochytrium dendrobatidis. Next base: position 1,318,560 of record NW_006281104.1, on the reverse strand, counting down.
TATGATGGGATGCTGGATGGCCATGAGTTGAGGTTGGCATTTCAGGGTTATGAGCAGGATACTGGTAAAGAAAAGGCTCATATAGACTTGGCGGATCTGGAAACTATGATTGATCATGCTTTAGCAGAGGTGAGGGTTCAAGTTTATGCTTTTATTGTCTAGTAGTGTTGGCTATTCTGCTAACATGGTTTTGGATTCAAATGTTTTTAGGACGATACAAACAACGATGGCATGATTTCTTGGGAAGAGTATTTGGAATCACAGTCTTATCACCACAAGCTCAATGTGAATCAAACCTAGGAAATAAACTGGATACCAGTGTTTGGTTGTTGTTTTTAAATGTATGGAATGTTTCTTGTTTTTGTATAACCAGATACTACAGTATGTGGTTATACAAGCCAAAATCTTATAAAGATGTTCCATCCATAAAACATAAATTTCATTGATACCGGCTTTGATAAATTTAAATACTACAGAATGCCATTGATATATTTATTTAAATATCTATTCTGCGTGAACGTGCTCCTCGGGATGTTCTGGCGTGGCAGCAGGAATACAGGACGGAGGCTGGATCACATCGTTGAACACAAATGTTCTATTCAACATAGTTGTAGCAGAAATTAGTAATTAGACTAGTGTGCAGAAACAGACTATACGTGTAATCAACTCAAAACCTTACCCATAGATCAAGACAGCAAAGCCAACGACTTGAAGCCATTTGAAGGTTTCCCACTGCAAAGCCAAGCTTGCCATCCAAATAAATAGAGTTCTATCCAGTTTAAAGCGTGTTTAGTCATGAGTTGATATTAACAAGCGTAGCAAAAATAAGGTTTACCTGCATGTATCGATGGTAGATCGCGAAGTAGCCGAAATATTTCGGGTGACGGACAGACCAAACCAATTGAAGAATGCGATTGAGAATACAATGCCGATACCAGCCCATAATACCTGTGGGTTATCAACAACCATATGGTAGCCCACATACATGTCAAAGTAGTTTCCAGGTTCACCATGGACACCCAATGTGTAATGAAGAATAGGCATTCCAATGGCAGTGCAAGCCAGACCAAAGAATCCCTCCAATCCCACTGCTTTAATGGCAGGCACTTCGTATTTGGCCATGATCTTTTCTTCCAATACAAACTGCAAAGCAGTGAATGTCTGTGCAATAACAACGAGAAAAATACCAAGAGCGTAGCCGCTAGGCTGTTCGACACTTTCCAAGGCTGTGACATCAGCCAGTAGAAAAGATTCAGCAAGAGTACTACTGTTGGAATAGACAGGCGGAGTAGTTCCAGGGGTCATCACCCCACTAAGACCGACGATGGCGACTCCAGCAAAAACAGTGACTAGAGAGAACCAACGGTACAATGGATGACGTCGACCTAGAAACAGAACACTTAGTGTCCCAGTGAACAGAACAACGGATCCACGAAGCATCTGATAGATACTTGCAGAGATAAAGATCAGGCCAACATTCATAAACGTAGTCGAGGTTAGATCGCATAGTGTTGGGAACAAGAACAGAATATTAAGCCAACCCTTGAGTGGTTCGCGAGTGGATTCAGGAGTGATATTAGCAGCAGTATAACTTAGTTCTTCATTAGATGAGGTTTGAGGAGAGACCAACGGAGAGGTTTCATCAAAGACTGAAGTTTGGACATGATTGCTGTGATGGGATGCCGAGTCAAGTTGCATGTACTTGCGGAATCGATCCAACAAAGGTTCCAACACAACCGCACCGTAATACACTAGCAAACAGGCAGCTTCACCAATGAACATATTAAGAGTCTAACCAATTGAAAACATCAGAATTAGTTGTTGGAATCAAACCCAATAGCTGAATAAACATACCTGCCATAACGGCTGTTCAAAGTAATGCCTGCGAGACTTGTCAGGATCATCACAATGAGCAACACAAGTCAAGTCCTGTAATTTATTAAGTAAAGTGTTGATGGTTCCAGTGAACAACATTCCCACTACGAGGAACAACAGCAATGATTGTTTCATGATGCTCAGAACAAGTAATAGTTTTAATTTTCAAAGAAAGAAATGGATTGCTTTATAAACTGCTTGAATCTAACAAGTTTTGGTGCACCAAGACTGTCGTTCAGAAACAATCGAGTTGCATGTTATAATAACAGTCATTTTGAATGTCATGAACAACAGGAAATCATGATAGTTTTGGTGTGTGTGGATGGCATGCTGAACAGCGAGTTGGTCATTCATGAAATCAATGACTTGTTCAAACTTTACAATTCAAATCTACTCGATAGATACGAGTCAGGGCTGGTAGCAGTTGGTAATACTCTTGCCAGTCTTATTTAATATATTAAATCAACAGTCTTGAATCCATGTCAGACCCAACAGCTTCCAGTTTACTCAACACTATCACTGCTTCTGACAGACTCAGTGCTAGTAGCACTGATAGCTTAAACCACTCTGCCAGCAGCAGTATCGATTCAAAACAGTTGCCCGCTTCTCGCTCTGCCAACGACTTTGTCTTGCGAGTCAGAGCCGGTCCTTCATATTCTAACCTCACCACTATAAGAGTCAATGATGAACATCATCCTTTTCTGTTGGATTCGGAGCATTTTACTGGATACTTGGTGGTTCGCTATCTCAACTTCTCGGGTGTTATTCCCGAGATGGATGCTGCTTTAAAGACAGATCCTTCTGACCATACTAGTAGCAATAAAGGAAATGATACTGCACAGACTGTCTTGCATCAAGATCATAGCAGTACAGGCACTTCTCTCTCTGCTCCACCGAGCGCATCCTTTGCTACTCTCTCCATCGATCATTCATCTGATAGAAAGGCATCGTTGGACTCGACTGTGTCCATGGGCACAAATAGAACTGTTCATGTCAACTCACTGGATGACTTATCCAAGACAGACTTTGCACACGCCACATCGATAGTCTCTGACAAGTCCAAAGCAGTCCCTGGTAGTACTGGTATGGCTACTCACGTCAAGACTACCAGTACTGACAATACAATGGCTCGTCCTATTCACAATCCTATTAGCTCATATTTTCAAGGTCGCAACAGACGCTACTCCATCATGTTGCAGGGTCGCTTCAAAAAAGAGTGGAAGGGTGACGATATTATCTTTGGTGCCAATATGGCCTCTCCGCTTCGAACACCTCCTGGTGCTTCCATTGCCATTAGAATTGCAAAATGGCTTGATCCTTCTGTCGAGGCCGATCTCGACTGTCATGAGCCTTACATTTATTCTCCCATGGTGTCTTCCATGAACTCTCTTGCCGTCTTCAACGACGTGGATATGCCTCAGATTGCGTTGGGCCAGTTTCCTGTCAATGCAGTCATATCAAAACCTCCAACTGTACAAACTTCCAGGGGATTGACTAGCTTTCTCACTGGCAGTTACACTACCAATAATGCTACAAAAAGCATCAGCACACATGTCTCCCCCGCTGGATCACAATTACTAGATCAGACTTTGAGTTCCGTCCCATCAGCACCTTTATTAAACACTGTTCCCTCGGTCGACATTGGTCCGTGGGCATTTCATTCTCAGTTTGTTCCAGAATATACCTCATTACTCTTTCCTTCCAATACAAAACAACCTTTATTGACTTCCTATGATAAACGGAAAAGGTTCTTTGCAGATATCACCAAGCGTAATGCCGTCACATTCTCTCCACAAAATATTTATTGCATGGATTTCTATGATGCATATTTTGATTTCAATACGGTCTCTGTCAAATTACCCGGTATCTCACTCAGTGCATTCAAGTTTTGGGAAGGTCAACCGTTGCGATACGTTGCCATGAGTCGAGATCGATCTACTGTTTTTTTTGTCATTACATTTGAATTGATTGAAAAGTCGGCGTATGCTGATACGGTCGACTTTCAAGTAGACAAGGACATGTCTAAACAGTCCAATGTTGATTTGAGTTCTAAAACAGATTCAGAAGCACAACTAGAAGATTTGGATATTCCTCCTCTCGAACCTTCATGATTGAATAAATACTTTTTCCAGACTAAACCAACGTTTACAGCCAAACGACGCGATGATTGATCGAGAGTAAAATCACGTGATAAGAATGAACTTGACAATTTGACTTGTGGCATGAATAGCATTTGCATAGGAACACTCACTCTTTTGCACACCAATCCTCATCAACAACGATGCGGTCAGTTGATTTTGTCGTTTATAGAGTTGCATGTTGCACTGTCTTTACGATTGATTGCATCAATGTGTGCAGCAGTCAAGTCATCATGGATGGATGCATTGTTGCCAACGCATGCATGAACTTCAAGTCATCTGCTTCCATTTACATTACAGCATCGACCATCTTGCATTCCATTTGTCTTTGGCTGAATCGGTCTTTAATTATCAGTTTATTGGTCAGGATTCATCAACAGTTGACTGCCATTGCTGCTTAATCACCAGACTTGATGTTTTTAGACATTGGAATCCTTGACTGCTGCAACATCCGTTTTTGATTGGACTTTGTGTATTGAGTACTGACTTGATGTTTTTGGTTTGATTCTTGTACTTTGATATGCTGCTGCTATTACCATTCTACATTCGTTTAATTCAACAGCACGGAGGTATGCTAATTCATGTAATTGAGTCAACTAGCATATAAAGATTCATCCATTCTAACTCATTGCTTCAATACTGTGAATCAGATCTGCAATTTTTCTGGCTTCAAGATCTATCCCGGAAAGGGTCGTCTGTATGTTCGTTCTGACAGCAGAGTAAGTTTTTGTTGTTGCAAGCCAAATTCTGCATCGATTGTCTAACCAATACCATTTTGAATCCTACTTGTCATTCAATCCATTCTAGGTCTTCCGTTTCATCAACCGTAAGTCTGAGTCGTACTCTCTTCAGCGTCTAAAGCCTTCCAAGCTTGACTGGACTGTTGTTTTCCGTCGTCTTCACAAGAAGGGAATTTCTGAAGAAACTTCCAAGAAACGCACTCGTCGCACTGTCAAGGTTCAGCGTGCCGTTGTTGGTGCATCTCTTGATGCCATCAAGAGCAAGCGTGACCAAAACCCCGTCGCACGTGCTGCCGAACGTCAAAAGGCCGTTGAAGCCATTAAAGAAAAGAAGAAGAGCGATCAGGCCAAGAAGAGAGCCGAGAAAGCAAAGGTGCCTGATGCAGATATATACTTCATACTATCGATTGCCAAATGGCTGACATTTGTTTTACTTTTATTTTAGGCTGGCCATGTTGCCCCCGTCCAGATGAAGACCAGCAAACAGCAGGCCAAGGGATCTGCTCCAAAGGTTGCAGCCAAGTCGCGTTAAGCTACTACTGTTTTATAAATCCTCAAGAACAGCTTTGTTTTCACAACTTTTTGTACTTTTAAATTGGTTTGGTTAGTTGAGTAGTTCCAAAATAGATGGAGTCTGGTTGATAGCAGATTAGCGAATAGGAGTTTGTTCAAAAGTGTCTGCATCAAACTGCAAATTGAATGTCGCGAGTCTAGCAATACTGCGTCAAACTCCGACTTGATTGGTCTAGTTTGAACGTGTATCTTTCATTGACAATACATTCAACACTTGAATATTCAAGTTACTCTTAAAATAGTACTCTGCTTGTAGATTTTAGTTTATTCTAGCCAGATATATCCCACACTGGTGAACACATTGAGTATACAGAATGCCGCTAGCGCCATATTCTTTCGAGACTAGTAGAAATGGTGCAGCCGCTATCCCCCATGCAGTTCAAAATGCCCACCTTCCATCTGACCCATACACAGATGAACGTATTCTTTGGCTTCGTTCCAAAGTGGAGTCTGGCTTAATGCTCGAGTTTGACGAGTTTAAAAACCCACCCAAATTAACGAGTGGTTCGCAGCGAAACAAAGATATCTATCCTCCGTGTATTCCAGACATGTTCAAAGAGTGTCTTGAACGACAAGGTCGTCTTAACCTCCAAATTCTACTCAACTACCTTGAAGATACGCAAGAAAGTGGTGACACTGCACTCACATTTTGGGTGGAGATCATGACGATGCGCGTCGAGGTGCCTGAAGATGAGCCAGAACTGACCTCGAGTCAGCAGAGTATTACTGCAAGCACTATAAGATCTAGTCAAGTGATTTCTGGGTCGCATGTACTGCTTGATTCTAACTTGCCTGTGATTGCAGCTACCGATGAACTGGTTACTGTCAATACTGACAATGCTTTCGTGTCCGACTCGGCTGGTACTGTTTTGGCACACGCTTCTGATATAAACCCTTTGCAAGAGGACGAATCTGCCTCTCAGGAACAGCAAAAAGGTAGTGTTCATGTGGTTCATTTATACTTGCTGATATAGTCCATTATTCTCTACTTTTATCTGAATTGGTATCAACTGAATTAATGCATATTTGAATCAATCTGGTCCATGTTCAAGGCAATGCCGATACTTTTAAAGATGAAAACACAACATCCGATTCTCTTGTAAGTTTCTATTTTAACCAACAATGTATTGCAAATGGGCTGATAAACCAATCACGGTAATGCATTTTTAATTTTGTATGAATTACACTTGAATTTACATGAACATAAATAGTCCAATAGACAGGATTCCAGCACAATCATTAAAAACACACCCAATTCCATAAAAAGAGTTCCATCGGTGGCTATATTTGAAACGCTTCGTTTGCATTTGGCCACAACTCACCTTCCAGAAAAGATTGCTGAAATCAATGCCATTTATTTTTTACGTAATTCATCTGGACCTATTTCATATCCAACATCTGCCAATGGTAATAGTCAACCTAGATTTTATAAAATTTTGAATTGGCTGTATCCCAATCCTGTTTTTTACTAAATCCTATATGAATGCCTATTTTGTAAACGATATAAATAGATGCTGCCAATATCATGTCACATCATCTTGAAATTGGTTACTTTTCTGGGCATGCTTTGCTAATGCTGGAACGAGTGTTGCAGGAAATATATCTGCCCATGCTTTCCACTACTGATTTCTCTGATCTGCACGACGAGACTCATGATACACACAACACAGCAATGGATCGATCTAGAACCGATATTGGAGGAGCAAAGTTTGATGATATCAAATCTGAATTGCTGGTTACAATGCAGAAATTCACTGGTCAGATTGCGCATACAGTTCAACAGGTGGCAGGAGAAACACGTCTCAAGATTCCCGACACGCTTGCTGAGCTCAACACAATGGATGTTCACCAAGCATCTACCGATCCATCGATTCTTCGCACTCTTGAATCACTTGCTGAAGAGTGGGCTGAAACGGTTTCGGGTGCTTTGGCAAAAGAAATGAAAAGGGTTCCGGTAGGAAATGGACCTTTGGCTGAAATCGAATTCTGGCGTGATCGCAGTGCTTCATTGTCTACACTCTACGAGCAGCTCAATTTACCCATCGTGCACAAGATTGGTCATATTTTGAATATTGCACAAGTGCCATGCTCTTCATCTTTAGAATTTCAGCTTACAGAACTAAACAAAATCTACACTGAAGCAAAAGACAGTGTCAAATTTTTAAGTACTCTTGAGCGTCATTTTAAAAACATTGTTATTGGAAGTCTTGGAAGCGTTCAGGTACATGGTTTGATTTAACAGTTTTAGGGGTTGAATTGTAGTTTATCAAATGAGTTTTACATCAAGATGCACTAATTATAAAACTATTTTTGAATTTAAAAGGATTCTCTGCCTTCCCTTTTAAACGCCATTCGAATGGTATGGATTATTTCTCGCCACTACAATCGCGATGAGCGTATGGTTCCGCTGATGAGCCGAATTGCATGGGAAATTGCAAACAAAGTCTTGAATATTGTCAATGTGCAAACTATTCTACGTGAGCCTCCTATAGAAGCAAAAAAGAAAATTCTAGATGCCAAATCCCTACTAGAAAGCTGGAGCACTGTGAGTTTTTATATTGGTATACATGTTTGATGCATCATTGCTATACATTACTCACACTCGTGTATTGCAATAGACATATTTCCAAGTACGCGAACGTATCGAGCAGTCTGGTCGTGATCAGCGATGGGAGTTTGATCGCAAAAAATTATTCGAACAAACCAATTACATGGCACTTCGATGTGGCGATTTATATGAAGTTGCCGAAGTCATGGAGCAATTTTACAGCATTTTTGGTCCTGAATTGAAGGCTGTTACGGGCGACCCACAAGCAATTGATGAAGTCATCAAAAGAGTTGAAGCACTTATTCTTCCTTTCGAGATTGTTCCATTTGATATTTTCAATAAGCGGTAGGCATAGTACATTTGATTCACCACTGTTTCATGATGTAGTGAATGATGACTTTTGTTGATATTTTGTACATTTTGGATTTACTTGTAGTAATCAATTGGCTTGGGAAGGGGTCATGGCTCGTTTTCGTGAACAAATCGTTCAAATTGAAGATATGGCCAAACAGTTTATCGATGCCTCGTTTAAAAAACTAAGATCCGCAGAAGGTGCTTTTGATCTGCTTCAAAACATCAAAAACATCAAATCGCGAGAATCTATCAACAAACAACTCATGGGGAAATGGTACGAGATTCTTGATCAATACACTCGTGAGGTAGACATCATTGATGAAATTTTCAAAAAACACAAGTAAGTTTCATTTTTGTAAATTGAACATTAGTCGTACAGTAATTTAATGCTATAGTGCAATGAATTAGGGACAATCCACCGTGTGCCAAAAATCAACCTCGTACTGCTGGTGCAATTGCTTGGAGTCATTCACTGTTCATTCGGATTAAAAAAACGATTGTGCGTTTTCAATCACTCCAAGGTTGGCTTGAATTGAAAATACTGCAAGTGATGTTTCAATAGGTTTTGATAAACTAACCCATGTTTATAGAAATGCTAACCTCTGAACAGGGTCGTGCAGTGACACGTAAATATCTCACTGTCGCAAAGTCGATGCGTGAATACGAAGAATCGGTATACAAATAACTGATGGTATTAAAAACCAACAAAAGTATGTATTTACTGACAAACTATTCTCAACATATTTTATTCAGCTTTACCATCAGTGGTGTTTTTCAGTAGAAGCCAACTCGCTACAGTATTTGAAAAACCACATTTTGATAAAAGCTTCATCATCAACTGTAGCTACACTGGATCAAAATAATGGATTTTTTCATACTGGAACAAATACTGTAGGAAATACATCAAATCTTCCTGAAAAAATCATTGTTAATTTTCGCCAGGAACTTCGCGATATCATCAAAGAAACCAAATATTTGGACACTATGAATTTCATGGTACCCGAGTCAGCTCTTAACGTCACTCTTCAAGTATGTTGTTGAATTTAGTTTTTTTAATTTCAGGCTGACTTTGACGCAGACACTTTGATTCAACTAGATTTATCGTATTTCTAACATTTTGCTTGAAGGAAGAAAAATATTATTCGCTTGTTGAGAATCTAGGATCAATGCTTAAAGCATATCATGCAGCGGTTGATCCATTAGATGTTTCAGAATTGAAACTTCTTCACATTCATTTGACAGAATTAAAACGTGTCATGAAACCTGGATTTACACGACTAAATTGGAACTCTCTTGGCATTCCAGAGTTTATTCAAAAATGCACGCTAGTAAGTTGATTCTTGTACTGGTATATTTAATTTACAATGCCAGCGCTTATAAACATCTTTTGATAATATAGGAAATCAACAAATTTTCATCACTAGTGAATCAGACACGTAAAAATTCGTTGAACATCAATCGCACTATTGATCAAATAGCGTCTGCTTTATTGATCAAGGAGCCTCGAAAAGATGAAATTATTGATGCACATGTAGGTTCAGTATAGTTTAATTTGGTTTGAAGATATTCTGGGTCAAGCCTATTGGCGTATCAATCAATGGTCATCAGAATATACCGAGTTTTCAAATAGCTTGAATTTTGACTTTTTTTACACTATACACGACTGTTTTATACAGGAATTCTTTGACTCGGTCAATACCCATCGAGCTCATGTAATGGAAACTCTGGTTGTCAAATACTTGGGAATTGGTCCTCTACTCATGAAAACAGAATCTCTTGTTGCCAACACCAATACTGGAAAAAGCAAAATTCTCAAGGACTATTATGCGTATTGGGAACAAAAGCTTTTTGCTGCAATTAATTTTGTAAATACTCATTTGTGGATTTGCATGGATAAACTCTACAATTTCAAATGCAAAATGCTTATCTAATCATGCTTTTACCTATTTAGATGGTTGTCAATAACTTGCACTATTTTGAAAGTTTATTATCGCCTGGAGGCATTTCAAAACACGGAAAGGGAAAGCTATCTGTTACATCCAAGTATTCCAAAGTAACTCGTGAGTTGCCCCTGTTTAGGGTGACTGCGTCGCTATCTGTACCAGAAATCACTATTTCTCCAATGTCTCAAGAAATCTACAAGATGATGATTAAATTTGTTCGGTCGATTGTGGACTCGTCCAAACAATTCCATCGATGGTTAAACGGATCTTGTATCATTGCGCCGCCACAAAAAATTGCAGATGAAGATTCGTTTATATTTAGTTTTCATTCTGATTTGGTTCAAAATCAAAGTGTCATTGCTCTTGTCAACAGCCTCAATACAACCATTAACAAGACGTTTGGTAGTTTACATAAATGGATTGATACTTGGCGCAAATATCGTCCATTATGGAAAGTGGACAAACTGGTTACGTTGGAAAAATTTGCTCAAAAAAAGCCATCTGTGGTAAACTATGATGACAAGCTTATGTTTTACGCCAAACTATCCAAGGACGTTGAAAGTCAGCCTTCTATCAAGGACATTGAGTTTATTCGTATCATTTCAACACCACTTCAAAAAGCCATCAATAGTGAGGCTATTGGTTGGGTGATGTCTATTGGCAAGTATTGGATTACATTTGAATTTCATTTTTTGAATTTCATTTAACAATTTATATTTGGTTTATTTAAATAGGAAGCCATTTGAATACTATTTGCAAAGATGGTTTGCAGCTGCTTCAAGAGCGGTTCAAGAGCTACGATCAAGACATTAGCAGAAATCCTCAAACATTGGATGATCTGACGTTTGTTCTTAATGTCATAGCCAATATTCGCAATGCATCTGAAGAAGTTGAGCTGCAATATCGTGATGTCATGGAGGCTTATCGAACACTCAAAATGTATCACATTGATGTGGATGAAGAAGAGTTTAATGCTTCCGAGGAGCTGCCTCGCAAATGGGAGGAAATGCTTGAACGCGCAAAACAGGTTGACAATGCACTTGTTCCTGTCAAAGCTAAATTCACTGAACAAACGCATAGCCAAGTGAGAGATTTTAAGCAGTCGCTTACTCGCTATAAAGAAGATTTTATAATGAATGGCCCTGGAGCAGTCAATCTTGATATGGATCACGGACTCAAACTACTAAAAGAGTCTAAAGAGGCAGTTGCTCGCTTTCTAGGTGGACGCGAAAGTCTTGTGCGTGCCGAAAAGCTTTTTAATTTGACCATCAGCAGCTATCCTGAATTGTATGAGGTGGAGAATCAGCTCAAAGAGCTTGACTTGATTTATACTCTTTATAGCGATGTAAAGGAAGCCATCAACTCGTGGTCAATGACGTTATGGAACAACCTGGACATTGGCATTTTAAACAGAGGTATTGAAAACTTTTCTTCCAGACTCAAAAAACTCCCAAAAGAGCTTAAGCAGCTTTCACCCTACAATGTCGTAGCTGAAAAGATTATTACTTTCAAAGAGTCTATTCCTTTATTTTCTGATTTGAAAAATGAGGCATTGAGAGATCGACATTGGAAGAAACTCATGGAAATCACCAAAAGGACATTTGATATGAATCCAGAGAGTTTTACACTAGAACGACTGTTTGCAATGAACTTGCACGAGCACACCGAAGCGATTGGCGAGATTGTTGGTGGAGCTATGAAGGAACTGAGTATTGAGAATGCCATCAAAGAAGTGGAAACCACTTGGAGAAACCTTAAATTCACCGTTGTAAAATACATGAAGGGTACTGAAGATCGTGGATACATTTTAGGTGTCATTGATGAGATCTCTACCACGCTTGATGACAATGCCATGTCGCTGCAGTCCATGGGTGCATCTCGATTTGTCACTGCTTTTTTACCAGCTGTGCAGCAATGGGAAAAAGTGCTTTCTCATATTGGCGAAGTCACAGAAATATGGATGGCCGTTCAGCGCAAGTGGATGTATTTAGAATCTATTTTTATTGGAGCAGGCGACATCAGAATGCAACTTCCTGAAGAGGCAGCACGATTTGATCGTATCGACAAGGCATTTAAAAAGCTAATGAGCGACACGGCAAAACACAACCTGGTTGTTGAAGCGTGCAATGCTGAAGGTCGATTGGAATTACTGCAAACTCTGTCAGACGATCTCGAGGGCTGCCAAAAATCATTGTCAGATTATCTTGAATCAAAACGTAATGCCTTTCCCCGATTTTTCTTCATCTCAGATGAAGAACTGCTATCTATTCTTGGTAGCCATGACCCCAAAAACGTCCAAGAGCATATTATCAAAATGTTTGACAATGTCTTTAAGCTTAATTTTGGAACCGACAAGCATCAAAAGTTTATTATGGGCATGTCATCATCCGAAGGCGAGGTTCTGAATTTTCGTTTCCCCATACCAATTGATGGTCGTGTAGAAGAATGGATGACTGCAGTGGAAGGTGAAATGAAACGATCTAATCGCACGATTCACAAGGAAGCTATTTTCAATTATGCAAACATGGAACGCATGCAGTGGCTGCAGACATATCAAGGTATGGCTGGCTTGGCCAGCTCACAAGTATGGTGGACATGGGAAGTTGAAGACGTTTTTAGCAAAATCAAGAGCGGCAACAAACTCGCAATGAAAAAGTATTCCAAGATTCTTGGGGATCAATTGGATATTTTGGTTGTGTCAGTACGCTCAGACCTATCATCGAATGACCGCAAGAAAATCAACGCACAGATTATTGTGGATGTACATGCCCGCGATATTGTCGAACGATTTGTGCGCGATTCTGTCATGAACAAAAACGAGTTTGAATGGGAATCTCAATTGAGATTCTACTGGGATCGATCAACCGATGAGCTCATTGTCAAGCAGTGCAATGGCGTATTTGACTACGGCTACGAATACATGGGCCTCAACGGAAGGCTTGTTATCACTCCGTTGACTGATCGCTGCTACTTGACACTCACTCAAGCATTATCCATGAAACTCGGAGGTTCTCCTGCAGGCCCTGCAGGTATGTAGAACTTGACTAGCTATACTGACATTGACCGTAATATATTTTTGGTTTGAGCAAGCCAGATTATTCATCAATATTACAATCATCTGCTTGTGTAAATATGATTTTAGGAACAGGAAAAACGGAAACTGTAAAGGATTTGGCCAAGGCTCTTGGAATCTTGTGCATGGTTACTAATTGTGGTGAAGGCATGGACTATCAAGCAATGGGAAAGATTTTTGCTGGTTTAGTGCAATGTGGTGCTTGGGGTTGCTTTGACGAGTTTAATCGAATTGAACTTGCAGTTTTGTCTGTGATTTCAGCTCAAATCAAAACCATCCAAAATGCACTTGTCATGAATTTAAAGCGATTCCAGTTTGAAGGAAACGAGATTGCTCTTGATCGCAAAACAGGAATATTCATCACCATGAACCCCGGGTATGCTGGACGCACCGAACTTCCTGACAACCTTAAAGCTCTTTTTCGCCCTGTTGTCATGGTAATCCCAGATTTGGAACTCATCAGTGAGATCATGTTGTTTTCAGAAGGTTTTACGCTTGCAAAGAATTTAGCCAAAAAAATGGTTGTATTGTACCGACTTGCCAAGGGCCAACTTTCAAAACAGCATCATTACGACTTTGGTCTTCGTGCACTCAAAAGTGTACTTGTAATGGCAGGTTCACTTAAACGCGGTTCGCCAGATCTTAGTGAGGATGTAGTGTTGATGCGTGCTCTTCGAGATATGAACCTGCCAAAGTTTGTTTTTGAAGACGTTCCTCTTTTTCTCGGATTGATTTCAGATCTATTTCCAGGACTTGACTGCCCTCGTGTGCAATACCCCAACTTTAACGATGCCGTGGAAGAAGTGCTAAAAGAAAGCCAGTACATCATTGTACCTGAGCAAGTTGATAAAGTCATACAGCTTTATGAGACCATGCTTACTAGACATACATCCATGATTGTTGGGCCATCTGGAGGTGGAAAAACAGTTGTGATGGAAACACTGGCTAAAGCTCAAACAAAGCTTGGGATTTCTACAAAGTTGTATGTTTTGAATGCAAAAGCCGTGACTGTTGCCGAACTTTATGGTGTTTTGGACTCGGTTACTCGTGATTGGACGGACGGTCTCCTCTCTAGCATTTTCCGTGAAGTGAATCGCCCAATTGGTGAAAAAAAAGAACGTCGGTTTATTGTGTTTGACGGTGATGTGGATGCTGTATGGGTTGAAAATATGAATTCGGTAATGGACGATAATCGATTATTGACTTTACCCAATGGAGAGCGTATTCGACTGCAAAAGCACGCTAGTCTGCTGTTTGAAGTTGGAGATTTACAATACGCCAGCCCAGCAACTGTGTCTCGATGTGGTATGGTATACATGGACCCTAAAAATCTGGGATATCGACCGTTTTATCAAAAATGGATCAATTCTAGATCCAACAAAGCTGAACAGGATACTCTCTTAAAATTATTCAGTAAATATGTGCCTACGCTAATGGAATGCATTATAGAAGGCTCATTTGAAGGCTTCATGGGAGAACCACTAAAACGAGTGATTCCAGTGACCCCACTCACCATGGTTTCTCAGCTCTGCGTACTACTTGAAACTCAGCTAGTGGCCGATGTCAAGCAATCTGTTCAAGATGCAATTGTTGAAAGTATTTTTATTCAATCTCTTGTTTGGTCGCTTGGAGCCACTGTTCTTGTTGATGATCGACTCCGTTTCTCTGATTGTCTTCGAAAGATTTCCGAGCTACCTCTGGTCAATACAAATGCATCTATCGTTCTTGGTCAACTGCCAGGAAACGAAAGGCTATTGCATGATTACTACTTTGATCTTGAAGAAAATCGATGGGTACCATGGACACATTATGTACCTGCATACGAGCATAAGCGTAACCTGGCATTTCACGAAATCCTTGTTCCAACTTTGGATACTGTTCGTCATACCTGGCTGCTTCAAAAATTGGTTACTCACAAAAAGCCTGTTTTGTTTGTTGGTGAAGTGGGTACATCAAAAACTGTGACCGTGCAGAATTATTTGCGACAGTTACCAACAGACAAGACACTTTTACTAAACATCAATTTTTCATCAAGAACCAATTCTTTGGATGTACAGCGCAATCTCGAAGCGAATGTTGAAAAAAGAACCAAGGATACGTATGGCCCTGCTGCAGGAAAGCGTCTTCTTGTGTTTATTGACGATATTAACATGCCTTCAAAGGATATTTATGGAACACAACAGCCTATTGCACTTCTCAAACTATTTCTTGAGCGCGGCGGTTTATACGATCGTGGAAAAGAGTTGAACTGGAAATATCTTAAAGATGTTCAATTGATTGGATCCATGGGAACTCCTGGCGGAGGTCGTAGTGATATTGATCCTCGCTTTGCCTCTCTTTTTGCAATTTTCAACATCACTTTTCCCAACGACTTTAGCTTGCTACACATTTATTCTAGCATCATTGAAGGACACACTACAATTTTCAACGACGACATCAAACAGGCAGTTTCCAAACTGACACCAATGACATTGAAGCTCTATAGTGACGTGTCCAAAAATCTGATGCCTACCCCAAGCAAGTTTCATTACATTTTCAACCTTCGCGATATTTCCAGGATATACGAAGGCATGCTAATGGCCACTTCAGACTTTTTTGACCATGGAAAGCAGTTTTGCCGAATGTGGTGTAATGAAGCTATGCGGGTGTTTTACGATCGACTTGTCACGGATGCTGACCGAAACTACGTGTCTAAACTGCTTAACCAGTTGGTTTTTGAAAACTTTGAAGCAGATCACGAGTACATTACAAAAAGTCCTATATTATTTGGTGACTTTCGTCACGCAATGCAAGAGGATGTTGCTCGATTATATGAAGATTTGCTAGATTTTACAGCTGTTCGATCAATTTTCTTGGAAATTCTTGAAGAGTACAACGAAACACACAATCGTATGAACTTGGTACTTTTTGAAGATGCGTTGGACCACCTCACACGAATTCACAGAGTAATTCGTATGAAACGAGGTCACGCATTGCTAGTTGGTATCGGTGGATCAGGAAAGCAATCTCTCACTCGACTTGCAGCATTTGCTGCTGGATACGGGGTATTTGAAATCACCTTGAGTCGAGGATTTGGCGAATTTGAATTTCGTGAAAACTTGAAGGCGCTATATGGACTACTAGGCTCTGGAAAAAAAACTGTGTTTATGTTTACGGATGCACATGTGGTGCAAGAAGGATTTTTAGAACTCATCAACAACATGCTCACCACGGGTATGGTTCCTGCTCTATATTCAGATGACGAAAAAGATGCCGTTGTTTCTTCAGTTGGTGAGGAAGTAGCACGACTAGGTTTACTGCAGACTCGAGAAGTCATGTGGCAGTATTTTGTCAACAAATGCTCCGACAACTTGCATATTGTGCTATGCATGTCACCACAGGGCAATAAACTCCGTGAACGATGTCGATCGTTCCCTGGACTAGTAAACAATACCATGATTGACTGGTTTCCTCCATGGCCTGAACAGGCACTATTTTCAGTTGCAGATGCTTTTCTCAAGGACGAGTTTATCTCTGCTGAAATTCGGCCTTCCATTGTCGCGCATGTAGTTGGTGTTCACCAGTCTGTTTCGGAATATAGCGCCGAATTCCTTTTAAAATACCGCCGAACCAACTATGTGACACCAAAAAATTATCTAGACTATATCAACACATACAATCGACTGCTTGAAGAAAACCGTGAGCTTAATGGTCGACTATGTGGTCGACTAGAATCTGGTCTTGGAAAACTCGAAGAGTCTTCACAGCAATTGGATGTACTCAACAAACAGCTTGCAGAACAAAATATTGCTGTTAGAAACAAAACCGAAGCATGCAGTCGCCTTCTCGAAGTTATCACAACAAATACAAAGACGGCAGAAGAAAAAAAGACACTGGCCGAAAAAAAGGAAACCGAATTAGACGCACAAACTGTTCAGATTGTCAAGGACAAAGAAGAGGCCGAGGTTGCACTTGCAGAGGCGCTTCCAGCTCTAGAGGAAGCTCGATTGGCTTTAGCAAATCTGTCATCGTCTGAAATTACCGAGATTCGATCGTTTGCAAAACCACCCAAAGAAGTTCAAAAAGTATGCGAGTGCATTTGTGTGATCAAGGGAATCAAGGATGTTTCATGGAAAAGTGCAAAAACAATGATGTCTCAAACAGATTTCAAGTCATCACTATCTTTACTAGATGTAGATGGTATTTCAAGCAACCAGATCAAGCTTGTCAAAAACATTTTACGTGAAATGGATGTATCTGTGTCTCGCATGTTAGAAATCTCATCTGCTGGTGCAGGTCTACTGAAATTTGTTTTGGCCGTGGTTGGATATTGTAATGTAGCTAAGCAGATTGCTCCCAAGCGTGCAGCTGTGGCCTCACTAGAGAAAAATCTTGCTTTTTCTAAACACGAGTTTGATAAGATCACCAAAGAACTTCGACGATTGAGTGAAGAGTTGAGCGCGCTTCAAATCCAATTTCACACAGCCAAAGTAGAGCAATTGGAATTGAAACAAATGGCTGAAGTGATGGAACGTCGATTGCTTGCTGCTGATAAACTCATTTCTGGTCTGGGCTCTGAAAGAATTCGATGGGCAAGGGATTTGGAACTATTGCGAGAGCAGCGAATACAGTTGCTTGGAGATTGCATGGTTGTGTCTGGATTTCTTAGTTACACTGGTGCGTTCAACTGGGAACTGCGTAATGAATTAATTTACAAAAAATGGGTACAGGATCTCCAGTCGCGAAATGTTCCATTGAGTACAGAGTTTCGAGTTGAAAAAATTCTAGCAACTGAGATTGAAATGAGCCAGTGGGCACAGGAAGGACTTCCTGCAGACGAACTATCAATACAAAATGGTATTCTTACCACCAAGGCTTCGCGATTTCCTCTTTGCATTGATCCACAGCAGCAAGCTCTTGGATGGATCAAGCGCCGCGAAGCTGGAAATAACCTCAAGATATCCACATTTAATGATCCCGACTTTTTAAAACACCTTGAAATGGCAATTACGTATGGGTTTCCGTTTTTGTTTGAGGATGTTGATGAATACATTGATCCTGTCATTGACAATCTTTTGGAAAAAAATATCCGTACAAACGGATCGCGGCGTTTCATTGTACTTGGAGATAAAGAGGTTGATTACGATCCCAATTTCCGTCTTTATCTAACATCTAGACTGACCAATCCAACATATACTCCCAAAGTATTTGGCTCTGCTATGATCATCAACTATAGTGTAACATTCAAGGGTTTGAGTGATCAACTTCTTATTGTCGTGGTAGCCCACGAGCGCAAGGAGCTTGAAGAGCAGCGTGAAAGATTGGTTACTGAAATGAGCCAAAACAAGAGTTTGCTCAAAGATTTAGAGGATACATTGCTGAGAGAGCTAGCTTCTTCTACAGGTAAATTTTAGTGAATTTAAACTAGCATAGAATATTTTTTTAATTTGTTTCGATCCAACTACTATAAAATATAAATAGGTCTCATGCTGGATAATGTTGAACTCATTCAAACACTTGAGGAAACCAAATCAAAAGCCACCGAGATTGCTTCCAAACTTGTTTTGGCTAATCAAACTTCTACAGAGGTGGAAGCATCTAGAGATGCCTATCGTCTTGTAGCCAAGTGCGGTGCTGTTTTATTTTTTGTGCTTGCTGAACTATCCACCATTAATCCCATGTACGAGTATTCATTGTCAGCATTTCTTGAAGTATTCATGGGTTCTCTACACAAGAGCAAGCCCGATCCATCACTGCCCAAAAGACTGTTAAAGATCACAGACACACTCAAATACTCAGTGTACAATTACGCATGTACTGGGCTATTTGAAAAGCATAAATTGATGTTTTCATTTCAAATGACGATAAAATTAATGGAGGCTGACGATCTTTTGGATCCTGTTGAAATCAATTTCTTTTTAAAAGGAGATATTTCACTAGAGCAACCAATCATTAAAAATCCATTTTCATGGACTTTTGATCAAGGCTGGAAAGATTTGTTGAAATTGTCTACATTAAACTCAAATTTTGGTATGCTTCCCGAGCATGTGCGCGACAATGAGCTAGTTTGGAAAACATGGGCAAAACTGGATGCTCCTGAATCCGAGCCACTTCCAATGGGATACTCTGAGCGGCTAACATCTTTTCAAAAGCTATGCTTACTCAGATGCTTTCGGATAGATCGGGTTTATAACGCAATCACTACATTTGTCATTCAGAATATAGGTGAGAAATACGTGATGCCGCCAGTCATCAACTATAGCAATATCTTTGACCAGTCTACACCAACAAGTCCGGTTATATTCATTTTGAGTCCAGGAGCAGATCCCCAAAACGATTTGCAAAAACTGGCAGAAACTCTTGGTTTTGGCGGAAATCGATTAAAGTTTCTCTCGCTTGGGCAAGGACAAGCACCCATTGCGCTACAACTTTTGGAAACAGCAGTTACTCGAGGTCAATGGCTGATGCTTCAAAATTGTCATTTGCTTGTTGTATGGCTTCGTGTTCTTGAAAAAGTACTTGAAAAAATCACAAAACCACACAAGGATTTTAGACTGTGGTTAACTACCGAACCAACTCCCGCCTTTCCTATTGGAATTCTTCAAAAATCGCTTAAAGTAGTTACTGAACCACCCAACGGACTTAAGTTGAACCTCCGTAGCAGTTATTATAAACTAAACGAGGAGATGTTGGCGGATTGTTATCACGAATCATTTCGTCCACTGGTATATGTTTTGGCCTTTTTCCATGCAGTTGTCCAAGAGCGTGGCAAGTATGGTAAAATTGGCTGGAACGTCAAGTACGATTTCAACGAATCTGACTTTAGAGTCTCGAGTACTATCATGAAAACATATCTCAACAAAACAGCAGAAACCAAAGATGGAAAAATCCCATGGACCACATTGAGATATCTTATTGGTGAAACTATTTATGGTGGGAGGGTTACTGACGACTATGATAGACGTGTGTTGATGACTTACCTAGACGAATATCTTGGCGACTTTTTATTTGATTCCTTCCAACCGTTCTACTTTTTCGCAAATTCACATGTGCAATACAAAGTGCCCATGTGGGGATCCCGAGATGACTACATGACATATATTGATGGACTCCCATTAGCTAATGCACCAGATGTGTTTGGGTTGCATTCAGATGCAGAAATTGGATATCTAACTAGTGCTGTAAAGGATATGTGGTCACAACTTATTTCTCTACAACCACGAACATCTGACAGAGCTGGTGGTATAAGTCGCGAAGAGTTTATTGCCAGTATTTCGTCAGATATTCAAAATAAGCTTCCAACTATTTTTGATACTGCACGTATATACAAAACAATAGGAACACCCTCTCCTACCCAAGTTGTTTTGTTGCAGGAGTTGGAGCGCTGGAATATTCTTGTTGAGCACATGTCATCATCATTAAAAGATCTTCAGCGTGCACTCAAGGGAGAAATTGGAATGAGTACCAAGTTGGATGAGCTCTCAAACTCGTTGTTCAATGGAGCATTGCCGCCTATGTGGCGACTATTAGCACCACAGACCGAAAAGGGTCTTGGATCATGGATGCTGCATTTTGAGCGCAGATACCAACAATATTCTTCCTGGATCAAAAACGGCGAGCCGGTAGTTATATGGCTTTCAGGACTGCATGTTCCAGAAGCGTACATTACTGCATTAGTACAAACGACATGCCGTAAAAATGGATGGCCGCTAGATCGGTCGACACTTTACACGCAAGTTACTTGCCACGTAGATCCCAAAGAAATCACGGAGCGACCCCTTTCTGGTTGCTACGTTCAGGGGTTGTATTTGGAGGGAGCCGGATGGGATACCAAGTCAAACAGTATTGTGCGCCTAGAGAATGGAGGACGCTTAATTCAAGATCTTCCTATTTTACGAATCATTCCCATTGAAGCGCATCGGTTAAAGCTTGTGAATACATTCCGCACACCTGTTTACACGACCCAACAGCGACGCAATGCAAGTGGTGTTGGATGGGTATTTGATGCCGATCTAAGTACCAACGATCATTCAAGTCATTGGGTTTTGCAAGGAGTTTGTTTGCTTTTGAATACAGATTAAAGAGTATAAATACAGAAGATAATTTTCATCAAACTGGTTTTGAATGACACGACTAAAGATAAACACTATTGCTTGATAATAAATGTGCGAGTTTGAGATTTACTCGGATAATACTAGTATGACATTCATGATGGTTTGTTGTGAAACTTGACATGCAGCCAATATTGAAGAAATCACATGTAAAACAATAAGCAGAAGCCAGAGTGCATTGGTCGTGTTGGGGTGGAGTTGAATAATAAAATCCATGACAGCAGACAACTCTGCCCGTCACTGTTATCTACCAATATTATCTGCAATTATTCGAGTATGAGCACTATTCACTGTTTTTTTTGTGGTGGTAAAGAATGCAAGTATGAGAATTGGCGGTTATGGACTACCGAGAAATATGTGGGAGTAAATGCCATTGATGGACTATTCTGTAACTGGTATGGCTTGATGGCTATTTTCAGATGAAAAACTCGACAATTGCCGCATATCTTGGAATATACTAATTGGATCGAATTCGGGTTTACAGGATCACTGATAATATCCTAGCAATGCAGCGACCATCTACTCGACTCATGAAAGAGTATGGGTTGATATCCAAGTTTCAGGAACTTGATATCAGATCGATATTCAATCTTCAAGAATCTGGCGAACATGCCATGTGTGGCGATGGCAACGAAATACAAAGCGGATTCTCTTACTTGCCAGAGAATTGGATGGACAATGCAAGTAAGTGTATCTTGACTTGTCCTATAGTCAGCATCATAATTATCTTTGGTTCCAAAACACTCTAGCTAACGATGCATTTTTATCTAGTATTCTACTACAATTTTGGATGGTATTCATAATATTCGCGCCAACTTTATTCATTTAATATGTAAATCCAAGCCATGCATTAACTATTAATCTCATATATAGGACCGATATGGAAACACCAGATTGCGAAACAATGATGAATATAGTTCAGGTTATGGCATATGCTTTGAGTAACGGCAGCAAGGTAATTTTATTGCGTTTGGATATCCTAGAGCCGTATTCACGTAGAATATAACTTGCATTGATCTTGCAGTGTACTCCTGTTCAAAACACACCATCAATTATATAATGCACACACAAACTATAGTTTTTTTGATTCTCTCAATACAAATGCAACTCTACATGCCAATCACTCAATATTTGGGTTGGAAAGTTGTAGATTGAACAAGTGATGTACTGAAACTACACCATGTGTTCAGTTATTATTCAGTGCTCCACTTTACGTGAATACGGCTGTAAATGCAGCATGAAATAGTCAGTCCAAAAACTGTCCATGTGTTTAAACGATTGATACAACTTGATTATGTTTTATCTAACCTATACATGTTTTGCAGATTGCAGTGCATTGCCACGCAGGACTTGGTAGGTCTGAATGCTAAGTCGCCGCTGTTTACAATATCAACTTCTAACGGCGTCCTTTTCCTACCTATTAGGTCGTACCGGCCTATCCATTGCATGCTATTTGGTTTATGGAGAAAATATGCCTGCAGAAACGGTAATTTGATTTACTTTGGCTATGGCATCTATGCATTTATGCATCATTAATCAACTCTATCTTTGTAGGCAATCTTGCAAGTACGATCAAAAAGGTATGTTTACTGAAAGTGTTTTATAGAAACTAAATAGTAAGCTGATCAATATTGTATAGACCTTTATCTGTACAAACCAAAAAGCAAGTCCTTTTTGTCACAAAATTTGAACTATATCTAAGAAAGTTGAGACTAGTGTTTCCCGCCTGCTCAGTCAAATCAAAAACACACGCAACTGTTGTTGAATCTCTATCACTAGCGAGTATTGTTCAATCACAAAAAAAGTATCTTCATGGTGTGGAGCAAAGAAATTTAAGATTTGTTCCCAAGGTCAGATATGAATCTTTATTCGAATTTATTAATACACTACAATGATGTGTTGGATTTCTAACCCTATATAGTGACTATACTAAAATTTCATATTGTTTAGCTTATCTATAGAGTTATTGAGAGAATAATCCGATTATGTACATTAAAGGTCGACAAATTGCAAGAAAACACTCAGATTGTTGTTTGTTCAATTTTGGCGTTCGAGGGACTGTCCAAGTTGGAACCAAAAATGATTGCTTTCCAAGTAAGCAGGTTTTGTTTTAGATTGATGCTGATTTGTAAAAAACCAACATTTTTGGTGTCGTGTTGCATTTAAATTTAAATAGGCAGATATCAATGATGGGTCATGGGGCATCATTGATAACGAGTTTGATATTGCATTTTTGATGAATCTGATGTTGTACTTTATTACGTCGCTATCTACTCCAATCATTTCAAATTCTGTCATGAGTATTCTGGAGCATAACGTGGCTGATTTGGCAAACATAGTAGCTGATTTTGACTGCGTTGCCTTTCAAACTTTAAATTACATGATGTCGCTATTCAGAAGGGTAAGTAGATATGCTAGTTGTTTGATCCACAATACTTTGCAACTTTTATAAAACCATAATACCATTTGAGCTCATATCTTTAAATGCAACATGTAGTTACCAAATATTCCAGCAGATACATTGAGTGAATTGTTGGAGCGTATTGCTATTTTGATTTCATCTCATCGTAGCACCATTGCATACCCTTATGTGCACTGGATGAAATCCCCAATATCCGCTGCTAAAATACCACCAAAAGGAAACAACTCCAACTTGAAAACATTTCAAGCATCTAGTCTCATGGTCAGAGATGCCATTGGCTCGTCGACACTTGCAGCAAATGCTTTTACACAATCCATGTCAAGAGCGTTTCAAAAGTCGATCATTTCCGGAAACGCAACACCGTCCGTGTCAAAAACGCTCTATCCTGACCAAAAATCAGAAAGTACAAGTACTCAATTGTCACCATCTATACAAAATCATGCTGTTAATAACACATTATCCGATGTTTCCGAAAGCAACGCATCAATCAACGATTCTATTTCAATACATATTGACTCTTTAGACGAGCTTTCCGAGTCGAGTATTCGGAAAAATATTCCGGCCCCACCTGAACAGCGACCTACTTCGATAGACAGCGTTTCAATGGTTGAATCAAGCACACTTGGTCCATCACCCGCACCAGCCAGCACAAACATTGTTCAAACTCAGGATCGCTACGTTAAAGTTGAAGAAGAGGAACCTTGTTCTTCATGCAAGCCATTGGTAGAATGGCTTAAATTTATACATCAGAATTACGATTGTGCTGACGAGACTCGAGCTGTGTTGGCCGAATCTCTGGTTTTTTCGCATCCTGGGTCACCTACATTGAATATTGTGGAACTCATTTTGCAACCCGGATTTGATTCTCATACTAATCTGGCAAAAATGAATGCTCCCAAAGTATCGGCTGAAGACGGTGACTCTACGATTCTTAAACGGGCTACAAGTTATGTTACCACCACTCTTTCTGGCTTGAACACCATGACTGGATTAAGAAGCGCGAACTCGGCAGTGCTTGGTTCAACTACACATTCTCTAAATAGTGCCGATACAGCGAATAAAGAAGGTATGCCACCTGACCTTCAAGAGACGAATAGAGATACTTTGTCCATCACAAAAACTACATTGTCGAGCTTTGCACCAATGATGATGTCTTTTGGAAGAAGCATCACAGGATCATCATCTGAGCCAAGTGAGCTTCAAAAGTCTGAACATTCCGAGGAACCCGCTACCAATGTAAAATGTAAGTCAATTTGCTCATCTATTGCGGTGTAATGACACCATCAGCAAACGATTCACCATGAACCGTCGTTTGGTTTCCAATATATATTGGCAGTAGCAGCCGAACGATCATCAAACAAGACTAACATTGAAGCACTAATGAATGATACTCGAAAGAAAATGGGTCGATATATGCAAGGTTTTTCCGAGATTCGAGACGTATCTCAGTCACCGAGTAAGCTTGGCAAGCCAATGGTCCATGACAAAACACCCCTTGTCAAATCTCTGCCTACCATTTCATCACCTCGAACAACAGGCACTCCTTTTCTTCAACCCATTGAACCCTTTTTGCCTTTTGAATTCAGTACTCTAGACTTGACGATACCCCCTCTACACGAAGAAACGAATACGGTGTCCGCACAGTATGGGAAATGCATTGCAAATAAATAGTGTTGCATTGTTTTCAGTTGAGCATATTGATTCACTGCAATATTGAAATATGTACTCGCCATATATCTGATAATGTGCACTATCAAGAAAACATTGCAGCAACAAATGTTATTTAATGTCCTGAAATAGTGACTGAATCCATCTAAAAAACCACCACATGACATTTCCATATTCGTTGATTTAGTATGATAATAGTCAAACATCATTGTTGTCAAGATGAGAATTATAAGGTAAGCACATTGTTTAAATCTGTCTTGATAGTTTAAATTTGTGTTTTGCAATCTTTTCCACATACATTTATTCTTTTCGAGTGTAGTAAAATAATAGTTTAATGTCATCTAGAGTTCGCCATACCAAAATACCACCAGATACATCCGCATCAACTAGATCTAGTCTTCTTGAAAGTACCACATCTGGCATATCAAGTGTGCAGCATAACAAAACCATTGGTTCTGCTCTAGAAGGCACTGAAGGGCGTCCAAGTTATGCTTCTACTGCATCCTCTGACCCACAGGAAAAGGACGTTCCATTTGCTATAGTAGACACTCCTGCTTCACAAAAGCCAATTATTGATATACAGCAGATGGGACAAGCGCCTAATCAAACATTTTACCAACTGGTAGTGTTTCCTACGGACCTTGCCTTTTCATCGACAGATGCCGAGGACAACAGTATTTCATCCAAACCTGGCTCAAACCCTATTGGTGGTGTAACCAAAAAACGCGTCCAGGCATCGTCTGAAGCCCAACGACTTGCTTCCACCAACTCGAGTGTTCAGCGTAAAGGTGGAGTGGTGTTGCGAGATTGGCCACGAAAAAGAATTTCGCAAAACTGGAATAGAAGTGGGATGCTTAATCCAGGTCAGCGTGTATTTTCTTACAAGGAGTTTTTAAGCGGTGAACTAAAAGATGAAGTGATTGCTATTTTTGGTCGGGATCAATACCAAGTGGTGGTGAACAAGATAAAGGAAGTGACACACGAAAAGTAAATAAAAGGATGGTTTTAGTGTCATTTGATTTATTTTTGAATTTAAATGATATCAAACTAAGTTTTGATGTTTATGCCCAGCATGCAGTTGTAAAGGTTAAAAGGGTTAACAAGCAGAATCAGTTTATAGTTACACCAATCAACGTCAAGACACTTACAAAATAATCCAAACCCTGTCCAAGTTCCCAAATTGCAACTCCAGTTCCAGAGTTGGACGCAAGTGAAAGTCGATCGTGAAACGACTAGAAATGTGTTTATACACCATATTAGATTGAAATAATTGGCATGATTACAACGTACTCGCATAAAATAACAACTTGAATAAAAAGTAAATATTAAGCTTACTTTAAGAGTGGGATAATACACCGAGTGTTTATGGTTAGCATCGTCTGTGTAGGTAAAGTGATGCTCGTGAGATTGTGAATCCCATTGCAGTATAACATTTTTTTCCTTTAGGAGTGAAATGTATTTAGAACCAACAAGAGGTTCCGAGTTGAATGTGACATGATCAAAGTCATATCCGTACATATTTGACCCAGTTAGCAGTTTTGATCGAAGTGTCTTGTCAGGACACAATCTGCGTATATTTTCTTCAATCCAACCTATTGGGGAATTTGGACCATTGCCTTTAGATTGCGAGTAGTCATATGTCATTAATGAGAAATAATCGACAAATGACACCAGATTCGTGAAATCGTTGGCATCAAATACGTCGCTATCCATATGTATATGACGGGGTGGAATGACTAGTATGAGCTGTTTGTTTAGTTTAGTCAGATCCAAATAGAGTTGTTTGATAATATGCACAATGTAGCGTCCAGGTACGGACATTTCAATGACCAGACCATCAAAGCCATGCAGCCTAATGCCGAGATGAATAGAAATCATTGTCAAGATACAAGTTTGAATTCCAGCCATGACAGTGTAAATACGTAAATGTTGGACAAGATTAGACTGAATGCTACTTACATGACTTCTTTAGTCAAGACAGATAGCAGGTTTTTAGTAACAGACAAGTCTTGGATGAGAGCCATCCAGTCTGTTTGAGTGAATTCTGATACTTGAAACAATGGTAATACCAAGGCACGTTTTCCTTGACGATCGGGTTGACGAACTTGGTTCATCCATTGCTGATCGACATCATGAGCACCATCCAGTATAAACTTTCCATTTAGACGCTTAATACGATACCAAAGCGGTGCAATATGAGTAAACTTTCCTAGAAACATCTTTGATATATCGTAACCACGACTATTCCAAGGAGTGACATAACCCAACACAGCGTTAAACGGTCTTAATCGATGACCAGCATTGACAGTCGAGTAGATGTCATGATTTTCAAGAATACTGTCGACTGTCAGAGTATCACTCACCCAATCTCTCTCCAAAACACTATTCATAGATGGCATCTGAGAACTCATTTCCAGCAATCCACCAAAGATCTGTTCATTATCCAAAACCACCAACTGTGCAACGGATACTGAACACAGACATACTTGAAGAAAGAGTATGATTGTATCTTGAATAAGAATCCCAAACCCTTTCATGAACTGAAATTGTACGATAGTTGCAAATGTCAGTCTTGGAATAACAAAATCTATTCAACAATTGAATATTATACTATTTGAATGAATGTTCAAGACGGTGAATGCAGTCATGAATTTATTCAAATGTCCAAGATTCGATTGCTGCAAGAACAGTTTGAACAACACTTTCTAGTCCAATCAGATCTGCATTGTCAAAGCCTTGCAAGACAGTTGAATCCAGATCCAAAACACCCAGCAAACGACCATCAGCATGCACCAAGGGTAACACCAACTCACTCTTTGACAATGAATCGCAAGCGATATGACCTGAAAACTCGTCAACGTTGGCAACTAGAATAGGACGACGTTCAATGGCACATGTTCCACACACACCTTTTCCGATATGGATCATTGTACAAGCAATGCGACCATGAAAAGGACCGAGTACCAATGTATGTGGCTTTTTTAAAGTAGCCAAGTAGAAGCCAACCCAGTTGATAGGACGATTGATTGTTTTATCATGAAAAGCCCAGTAAAGCAATGATGCCAGATTGGATAAATTTGAAACAAGAGGAAGTGAAGGATCCACTAAAGCAGCAGCTTGTTCTTCAAGTGAAGAATAGAATTCTGATTTCTCAGTAGAATAACCTGAAGCAACCTGTAATACCATCAATGAAATAGTCGAGTTTTTATCAAGACAATTCAAGATAAAAATGTGATATTTTAAAAGTATTTTAATATCAAGTCGAGAGCAGTTTTTGGAATTCTCAAACCAGATGTTGGCGACAAGTCAGATTGTAACAAGACACGATCAATGATGATCAATATTCTCAAGAGTTTCTAGTTCAAGTCTAGTTTATTACAATAAATGTTGAATAGAAATAGATCGAGTCTTTATATGAAATATCAAGTTACTCGGACTGCACACAACTCGATTTACAAGCAATATTCATCTATAGCGTATAGAATCAATCCGATTCATTACACTTTGAGAACCATTTCAATTATATAGTTTATACATGCAGATTGTTGGGCCAATTGTGTTTCTGACTACAGGACTGGCATTTATATCACTGCTGGTCTCTCTGCATGAACCTGTTCATCCTATTGCTACCACTGTCACTCTGATAGATATCAAAGCTGCTCTTCCATCTGATTCGTTGTCTTCATTAGACAAGTCTTATCATGTCGGTCTCATGCCTTCACTCAATCGATCTTTGTTACTGTGGTCGTTATCTCAAGGAGATGATATTCGAAATCCTAAAAGTAAACTCATTCAACCCCATTTACATATATTCTTCCATTTCATGTTGATCCATTGTGTATGTGTTTGAAAATACTACTTGAATGTCTAGGTCGACTTATTTCACAACGTTTGTTCCTTGACCAATTCGTCAAGACTGCTCCACAAAAACTATTCTCTATTCAAAACCATCAGCTTATAGACTTGCAAAATATTCATGTCATCACCAACGATACATTCAACGAATCTACAAAGTATATTTTAACTGATGATGCTGGATCTCATCTTCCAACCATCACACTTGTCACAAATACTGTGCATGAAGAGGAGTCTGTGTAAGTTTGTATTTAAACATCAGATTCTGTTTATCTGATGCTGATTGATTGCAATGTTTAATCTTTACTAGTTATTATGCGCGAGTTTATGCTATAGAAACCCCATCCAATTCTGGTAAGTTGGATGTCAGGATTGCTCGGTTTGGTTTTGTCAATATTCTAGATCTTATCTCGCGATCGCTATAGTGTCATTCTAAACACATTCAAACCAATTTGAATTAGATCCAGGATCTTATAAATTTGTTCAAGCTCAGGTTCCTGGAAGTTTGACCTTTTCTCGACTATCCTATGGAGTTCCACATAGACTGGTATACTCACGAAAAAGCGATGCTCGTCTTTTTCGCATCATTGATAATCTAGTCCCACTCAGTACTCCTAGAGCACAGATTAATAAAAGTGATGATGTATTAAAGTCCCCGTCTGTGCCGTTCAAATCACTTCCAGGACCTTTATTCGGTAGGTTTAATCTACAACTGTTTGCTTGGTTGTACTAGCTTATTGACTTTAATCATGCATTTACCGTGTTCTTTGTACATTACTATCTACTTGCCTATGTAGAAACATTTCCTGGACGTATACTAAGCATTGTACCACTATTTACTAAAAAGTAGGTCAAACTCGCCATTGTTTTGGCTCTTTATTTGTATGGCGTCTACTTACCTTGTATCAGTTCTTTAGAAACGCTTATATTTATCTTCCAGTACAAATCCCTTCCAAACACCAAACTATTTAAAATTCACATTTCACTGTTTCATTGTCTGCAAGGTTTGTTTATTATTCAATTTAAATATAACATACTTGATCATTGCGTTTTTAAAAGTAATCCACTGATCTTTTACTAACCATGTGTTTAGGCGGTGAATGGGAAAAAAGAATTTTATGGGAGGTAAGAAACACTACATGTTTAAACAATAGATTATCAGAATGTTGATAGGCGTTCAAGCCTTATGTCTGGCATAGTTTAAACATAACCAACAACTCTATACCTAATTATAATATTTAGAAAGACTGGCATGGCTTGGGAGAAGACACCATTGCAGCCGATGAATTACATCTCCTGTATTTTTTAACTGATCCTGTTGTAGTAACCTCGAGGTTTTCCAAAGTAGTTTCGTTTGTATTTATGAAGCAGATATTTACACTAGACTATGTGGGCGATGACACAGAAAAACAGTTTGATGGGCCTAACCTAGCTTTTGACTATGTGCTGTCTTGGCAAAAGATTCACTTACTGTCTGGATCTGAGATGGAGATCAATAATATGCATATTGATACTTTTGGACGAACACTGGTTTTATCAAACAAGGTATTTTGGTTTGGTTTTTGCATCACGACTTTAAACTAGGTTTGCACGATTTGCATGGGTTTAATCAAACTGGTTTTGAATTGGTTAGCGAAATCAAGTATTTATTTTGAAGCGCGCTTTAAAGACCAAACCTATTGACCAGTTTCATACAGATCCAGTTAATGCTGAACAGGAAATGGATCATGCTACGAACCCAAACCAAAAACTACACGAATCAACTGAAGGCTCTCAGAAAATTGCTCTGCAGTCAAATACTATACTTTCGCAGATTGGTGGTTATGTTGATTTATTTTTAAGCTCGCCTGAAGTATCTCAATTTTTTATGGAAATGTTTTGGGATCAATCCATTGCAGATTTGATTGATGATTCCCACGATAATATCTCGTCTCCATTGTTTGGGGAGTGGGAATTAAAGGGCTATTGGAATTCTGCAGACTATGCTTATCAAGCACCAGTAAGTTGTTTTGGATTATTTATATGGTTTGATATTGTTCAAAGCAATACTAATTTTACTTTTAGACAACTATAGAAGCTGTCACGCTTTTAGAATCAACGGATCACGACTTTGTGATAGTATTGTTGGGCAAAAGCCATATAGCTGTTCTTGACTATGATCGTGTCTACAAGGGACGACATATCACGCAGTTTATTAGACGGCACGCTATTCTTGTGATGGCTCTCGTTTTTATTACTGCAATGTTTAGCATCAACGAGTTTAGGTAATACACTGTTTATTCCTTTGGTAAAAATACCGAGTTTTATAGTACTGATACCATGTTGATCTCTTGAAATTGATTTAAACCGTGCAACTTAGGCCGGATCTAGTTCCTAGATCAAATGGGATTTTTATCACGATGCTATATTTGCTACTATTCTCTGTAATTTTGAGTGTTATGGTTGAAGAAATATAACAAGCTGGTTTAGATAAAGTATCAAAATGTATGCCCCATATCTGTCCAATTCGTGATGCACTCGAACACGCTGGTCTCAGTGAGGGCAAGCAGTAATTTTCCCTTGTATTTGACTACTGATAGATCTAGTTCCATGAAATTCAGATCAGGATCTACCAGTACACCACAATTTAGTAAATTGAAATGGTTCAAGGGGTTTGCTATTCAGACTCGTAGCAATAAGTGAAATGGTGATTGTGCAAATCATTTCACCAACAGTATATCAATGAAGTTGGACTTGAACTGTCTTGCTTGATGGGTATACTGTTGCAACCGTATTCACGTAAAGTGAAGCACAATGACATTGAACACATGTTGCAGTACATCACTTGTTCAATCTACAACTTTCCAAACCAACCATTGAGTGATTGGCATGTAGAGTTGCATTCATGATATGTACAATCTTGGTTTCTTGAATACAAACGTATCCAATCTTTTAGGATACAACAATGATAAGTGTGTGCCATGGTCGATCTAGATTCATTTGTTGTGAACAAGTACACTTTTCCAATAACAAAACAATGCCAAGATGTGATTTAGTAGAGTTTTCTAGAGATTCACACATCCTCAAAGTTCTTTTTGCTTGCCACAACGTCCAAGAATAGTGTTATTGATGGACTTGAAAGTGTTTGTTGCATACTTGCTTGACTGTAAGACCATCACATCTTAACCTGTTGAAACCAAGAGCGTTTTCAATAACCTCATTGTCCAGTAACAGACGAGGTAAAATCCAGTGTCGTCTTGTCATTGGTGTTCAAGGTTTGGATAAACAAGCGTCTTTGTCTTGGTTTGTAAAACATATTCTAAGCTTGGTGACCGACAGTGTTCTGTGTTACCGCATTCTATGCAAACCATTCGCTTTTGTCAGATTCAAAATTGGGAAAGTTTTCAACATCTTTTTTTTATACTAAAATGAAATGTTCCGAATTGTAAATCAAATTGACAAATCAAAAACGATCAACACTTCCAGTCTTGAATTTTTAGATTGCAATGAACATGATTTTTTACAAGACAGAATAACAGGATTAAAATATCAGTTTAAAACTATAGTTTGTAATCATATGATGATCAGTGTGTTTTCAGACACTCGAGAGTTTCTATAAAAGAAACAATCTACAAAAGTGTTTCGTTTTACGTGAATACGGCTGTAATTTATTGAGCAAAGGCACACCAATAAAATGTGATTTGAAAACTTGTTTCCAGTAGTATTGATCAGCAAACTAGTTTGAAATGACAATTCATACTTAGTAGTAATGAATCTCATCTGGAGTGCGTCCACGAAGATACTCTGGTTCAGTACCCTTTGCATACACATCGGTAAATAATTCTGACATATCAGGCTCAGGAGAAGCCTTGGACTCCTCAACGGCTTGATCAATTTCGGCTCTTGCCTTTTTCTCAATGGCCTTTAGTTCATCTTCTGTTGCAGAATTTGTTGAAAGAATCTTTTCTTTGAGCAAGTTGATACAATCACTTGTAGATCGCATGCGCTGAATTTCTTCACGTGTGCGGTAGGTAGTTCCAGGATCAGACATGGAATGACCACCATAACGATATGTGACCATTTCAAGAACAATAGGGCCCTTGGCTTGTGTTACTGTCCAATCACGAGCATATCTGCATGCTTCACGAACAGCTAGAACATCCATACCATCAACACGAACACCTGGAACATAGTCTCCACGAGTAAAGTATTTTGTGGAAGCAGCGGCACGCCCAGCAGGAGTACCCATACCATACATATTGTTTTCACATACAAATGCTACGGGAAGATTCCATAGTTTGGCCATATTGTATGCCTCAAAGACTTGACCTTGATTGGCAGCACCATCTCCGTACATGGAGAAACACATTGCATCTTTTTTTTGGTATTGATGTGCCAATGCAATACCGGCACCAACAGGAACCTGAGTTTAAAATCTGTTAATCTTGATTGTATTGGTATTCATGAAAACAAGCTATTACCTGTGCACCAACAATGCCGTTTCCACCATAGAACTCGGGAGCAAACAAGTGCATCGAACCGCCTTTTCCTTTTGATGATCCAGCTCGACGACCCATAAGCTCGGAAATGATTTCAGTAGGTGTGCCGCCACGGTTCATAGTAAATCCATGACAGCGGTATGCAGTGATGATTGAATCGGCTTTTGTGATTGCAGCTTCCATACCAGAAGCAATAGCTTCTTGACCAGTAGAAAGATGACAGAATCCTCGGATCAACTTTCCCTTGTATGCCTGAAATAAATCAAAATATTAGAATGACCAAACACGATTAAAGATGGCTTATACATGAAGCACATGTTGAATTCAAGTACAAGAATGAAGCAAATGAAAGTTTGGCAAAGATGCGAGTATTTGAATGAATCCAAGACCATTTGACATTAGGAATTGAGGGTTAGGGATGGGTAAATAATTTACGAGGTTTAGTGAATTTGCACAAAAACTGGCCGCTTTATTGCTGCATGCAATGCACGAGATCAATTGATGTTATGCAATGTAACACTACTATTGAGACTACACAACTATAAAACATACCAAAAAAACAAAAAATTGTAGAGTCCAGGGTTAAGCAACAAGGGTTGAAGGATATGGAATGCAGATCCCAGCTTGAACCATGAATTAGGCAACGAAACCCATGAATTAGGCAAGAAAATCCAAGATTACCATACATTATCACAAGCAGTTTCCAGACGACGAATAAGGACCATATTTTCATAAAATGCAAGCAACTCTGAACGAGTAGCAGTTGTAGAAGTAGGCAAAGGATCGCATTTGTGGGTTTCAAAGGAAGTGTCACTGAATGAGAAAGTCACAGCTTGATCCGAGGCTGAGCTATAAGCGCAAGTTCGAGCAAGATATGACTTGGAAGCCAATGCCTTGATGGAAGCGCGGGACTTTAAATAGAATAACGACATCCCGATATGTTGCAGTTGAATAAAAATGCAATTTAGATTAAAATGACAAGACTTTACAAAGTGAGATTTGAGTCACATGAAACCACGTGATGATTGGAATACATTTAAACCAAGTTTGACAAAGAGTATCTGAAAGCGTTGTATATTCAAACATCGTATATTTGAACTACTCTTGATGAAATACATTGTTTCTGACGATCATTGTCAACAAGAAGACCTTGACACTTTAGCAACTACTACAAACTCGACAACAAAGACAAACTCGACAATTACTACAAACTCGTCAACACCCAACACAACCCATTCACAGCAGATAAACATTCTACAATCAGCCATGAGCGATTCTTTGGAACCACAAATTCCAGTCATTGCCAAAACCATTCATTCATCTTCTGTCCAGCAACACACTCGAGCAAACGTCAATTGCTTGGCGTTTCAGGGCCAAAAAGGGCCAGCATTGCCACTCGCTACATCGAATGTTCAGACTCGACTACCTATTTCCTTATTGGTTGCTCCTGCCGGTACTCCTTCGAGCACCTCTGCTCTTGTGTCCATCGATGTCTTGAATACAAAAAATAGCAGCCATTTGATTGATTCTGCTGAAAATGACTTGTCGAATGCCATTGTGTTCAACAACTGCGATCATCCTTGTATCTTTGATCATATCTATTATCGTCCTGAATTGGCTGCTTTTTCAAACAGTCTTTTAGAATCCATCTATACTACAGATGTGGCTCCACTTGTTACGGCCTTTTTACAACCACAGCTTACTACTGTCAAGTCATTGGGTCGTACTCTTCAGTCTACCGCCAATATGACTCCAGTTCCATCTTCAACTCTGATTAGTGTTTCAGTATGTAATTTCATTCAATCCATCGTTACTCTTTAATCCAGCAAGTCTTACTAACTTTGTTTATTAGAATCCACTTGTATGGTTTGATCATGTGTTTTATTGTGTCAATTCTCAACCATTGTCAGAACCATCGCCTTGTATTGCCCCGTCCAAAGCAGCCATCCAAAACAACAAGTATTTGAAGCAAGGTGGTTTCATCTCCATGTGACTTGTGTTAATCCACATTTGTTTTGCATTGTTCCACATGGTTGTCATAATTGAAAAATGTGGCTTTATTATTTTTACTGATTGGTGTGCATCTGTGTTTTAGGTATTGTTTTGCACTCCATTGATGAGATTCTGCAAAGTATCCGTGAGGCCGATCGCAAGCATGACAACAGTACTTCTACCTTGTCACTTTCTTACATTGGAGTCGTTGGCGATCGTGTCTTTGATTTGTTGGCCCCTACAGGTGCAAACATATCTCTTCCTAGAAGAAATATCGACTCGGCAAGTTCCTTGGAAATCCCTTCCATACACCAGTTGACATCTCTCTCGGAAGCTGTTAATATTTTACTTCGTGGTTTGGGCTCTCGCCAAACTCTTGTCGATCAAGCAGCTCATACACCTGATGCCATACCAGGAATTATTTTGACTCTTTCACTCACTCGACGCACCTGGAATGTCTCGACTGATTCGTACAATACATTTGCATCAAAGTTTAATTTTGTCGATTTGATAATACCCAAATCATCTGATTCCTCAAGCAAGACATCCCCCAACGTTGATTCAGCTCAAATTCAGCATCATTTGGCTTCAATCGAGCCAATCCTTGCTGCATTGGCTGCTGGACGTCCAGTTATGGATTCCGATTTTGAATCATCAAAACTTGCAATGCATCTTAAAGACAGCATTTCAAGTGAATCGTAAGTCTTGTTGGCTCTATACGCACTAGAATTTTGACATACAATCTTGATAAAATTGCCAAGCTAACATGTAATTTGATTTTATGCGCTATTGATCTTGGCAATAAATACACAACACACTGAATAGCTCCATGTGTCGACTTCTTGCCAGAATCTCTCCTAAACAGATTGACCTGTCGTCGTCTTGTGATATACTCTCTTTCTCCAATCGTATACGCCATATTCCACCTACGGTTTCTACTGAAATAATAGACGAACAAGTATTGGCAACACTATCTTGTAAAGATTTGCAACAGACTGTTATAAAACTTCAAAACGAAATCAAAACTCTTACTGATACGAGTCGCTCAAATTTGGCTGGTCCCACTTTAAGCGATCATAAATTGATTCACAACACTGCAGCCCTTTTACCTCCAGATTTAAAACATGTCAATGCATTGGTACAGTCTAAATTGGACTCTCTCCGCGTTGATTACAAGAACCTTGAGCGTCACTACAATTTTATCTCTACAGAATTAGCGCTGGCACAGCTTAATTCCTCTGCATCAGTCAATCCATCTTCAGATAAGCGGGCATTATTGGAGCACGGACAACTTGTAACAGGGCCATTTTTAGACCCTCATGTAGATTCAACAAGGGCTAGAAGTAATTCTGTTAATTCGGCCGAGTCTTACACACCATCAGGTATGGCAGGTGTTTCTGGAGGAAAACATGAAAATAATTCCATGCAAACATTGTACTCTTCAGTTGGTTCATCTAATTCCTACCTTGACGAGTTTAATCAATCGTTATTGGAAAGCACTCAAGTTAGTTCAAGCGACTCTACCAAGATTGGTTCTGCTTCCTTAAATGACTATAAGCATTCATTATCTACTGGAGACGTTAATCTTTTAACGACTGATAACCGTATTCGTATGTTGGAGGCACGGCTTTTTGAAGTGACTCGCGTTGCTCGCTACTACAGAAATCAGTTGTTTCATCATACAAATGTTCAAGACAATATCAAAGATGTCAACTCTATTGATTTGACAAAGCAGCTTCCTGTCTCAGTATACATTGAACAGCTAGAGCTTCAAAACAAAACTTTGAAAAATATCATGCAGACCCAAGAAACGCGTTTATGCCAGTTGACACAAACTGCTGATCAAAAATTGATTGATGCTCACAGAGTGCATACAACTAATGCTGGTTCATTTGAAAACACATGTACAACATCCAACACACTTTCTTTACACGAGCACACTACCAATTCCACCATACCACTCTTGAAAGTACAAAATACTCGGACTGCTCACATTGAGAAAATTGAACCCAATCTTGCTGATTCTAAAGCAGATTGTTTGACTACTGATGTCTCGACAAAAGATGCATTTACCAACACCGATGTGATTTCAGTTTCACCGCGTTCAAAATCCACTCAAAATGATTTTGCTTCTAGCCCTGTTCTTGAACTTACTCAACAAGATTTGGCATTAGCATGGCTGCAAGGCGAATCTGGTATTGCCAACTATAAAATGCACTTGTTGACGACAGACTTTTCCAAACAATTGGAAAAACGAGATACAGATCTTAGTCTGACTAATGCTGAACATGCCAATGTATTGACCAAGCTGGCTTTATCAGAGGATCATATTAAAAAACATGTCGATACGTTGACTGAAAAGCAGCAGCTTATTGACCAATTGAAGGATGATATCAAGACTCTTGAGGGCAAACACGATCCTTTTGTAAAAAAACATTTCGAGCTAGAAACTCGGTTTGCTGAACACATTTCTAAACGCAACAACGAGGTCTCCCAATATGAAGAAACTGTGCAAATTCTCTACGGAAACGTTCGTGATGCAAGAGTTCAAATTCAATCACTTGCACATCAAAATAGCTTACTTCAGCAGAAGCTAGAGTCATCTGCTAAAAGTCTATCAAGTGCCATTAGTCCTACTGACTCGGCTCTTAACACACCCCATGAATCAGTTGCCACTGTTGATACTCGTACTTTAGATTTCGAGACAGAGCATAAAGCACTACAGCCACAACCCCCCAAATCCTCACAAAATGCCAAAACAGATGAAGCATTGATTCTCAAAATCAAATATCTTCAACGCCTTTTGCAGTCCAACGTGTCCAATCTTGAAGCTACCAAAGCTGATCATGCAGCTCTGGTAGCTGAATTACGCGCTCAACTCGATAACCTCACACAATCCAACAACACTCTAGGCACTGAATATGCCAACAGTTTGCAACGATATGCCGACTTTTTGGAAAAACACAAGCATTTAGAAAGCGAATATGAATTATTACAGAAAAAGCACGACCATCTTACATATGTTTCTTCAGAGTCAAGTGCTCAATCTCAGGCAGAAATTGTACAGTTGAAATTAAAATTAGATCGTATGGCCGTTGTGTCGCCTACACTTACTTCTGAACGAGCTATTGCTCCTGTATACTTTAACTTGCCACCGGCTGGACGCTCTATATCTCCTACTTCTCGACCCATTTCTCCTGATCCTACCAGTGC
This sequence comes from Batrachochytrium dendrobatidis JAM81, assembly GCF_000203795.2. NCBI lineage: Eukaryota > Fungi > Chytridiomycota > Chytridiomycetes > Rhizophydiales > Batrachochytrium > Batrachochytrium dendrobatidis. The sequence goes on along the minus strand of NW_006281104.1, from coordinate 1,279,598 downwards.
TGCTTCTTTTGTATCTGTATCGGGTCGAGCATCAAATCGGGAGTTGATGAGACTATTGAATCAGCTAAGCATTAAATGCCAGCAGATTGATTCTCAGGGTATTGCTCGTCTTGCATGGCTTGCTGGTGAACTTGGTATTGTGTCTTGGAAGCTTCATGAAGAACAAGAAATTAGTGCAGAGTTGCGTCGTATTGTTGACTCTGCTAGTCAGCGGGAGCAAAGATTTGTCACAATCATTGAGCAACTTCAAGATCAATTAACGGCTCCAGCTGATAAAGAATTGGATCAGGACGAGTCTGAGCTTACTGTAAATGATTTGCGATCTAAATTAGCATATGCTGAAGCGACTCAACGTGCGCTTTCTCGTACTGTAGAGTATTATAAAATGGCCTATCAACATCGAGACTCGGATAGTTCATTGGAAGAGCTTGAAAAAAGCAGAACTGTATCGGTAAATAATACACCTATCTTACTTGATACGCCTTCTATTCAATCTAAAGCACAAAAGTCGACACCTGGCTCAATCTCTGACCATTCTCGCGATTCTTTGGTAAAGTCGCATGCTCCCTTGAAAACCAATGATGGTCTGGTATCAAGCATGGTAAATATACATTTATAAATTATATATTTTGCTCTACATGCAAAATGCTATATCCCAGTCTTTTTTAACATTTGTTATACTCTAGAAATCATTGGGTGAGCATGAAAATCAGTCTTTGGATAGTGTTACACAAGACCAATTTGATGTGCACAAAATGCAGAAAGAGCTTGTTCGTCTTTCGCAATTGGAAGTGTTGTATAACGCTTTGCAGAATCGTATGGCTTTGATAACTCGATTGGAATCTGCTACTCAAACTCCTACGGTATTAACTGAATCTCAGTCAACTGAAACATTGAATGATGTGCAGGATTCAAACATGCTTGCAGTTGAATCAGAATCACGCAGTTTGTCGAAACATTCATCAGAGCTAGATTCTACGCCAGTTGCTGATTTTTGCAATATTGGTGCACACGAGTCAGAGTACAAACTGTCTACGAATTTGCAACTGGAATTACACGAACTTCAATCCAAGTATGCCGATTTGCATCAAAATTACATGCAGAAAATGTCGAATATCGAAAACAGTGCGTGCAAATTCACTCAAACAATGGGGATTCTTCAGCCAGGTTAGTGTGATTTGGGGTTCAATTGTGAATTATTGTTCGTATGCTAACACTTGCTATTTTTTGAGTAGTACAAGTTGTAAAATCTCTTACTATGACAGACACATCAACATCGCCAATAGAATTTGAACCTACAAATGATCGCGAGCATAGTCTGGAAGTTGATACACCAGTTCAAAATTTGAAGCTTGAAAATGCGAATGGTTTACAAAACTATTCCAGTTCGTACATAGCAGATATTGAAAACGAAGCAGTTTTGTTGCGTGACCGCATAGTGATTCTTGAACAACTTCTCGAGTCAAAGAAGTCGGACTCTCAAGCATCAGAATCTGCCTTTTCCTCGGATAAGCTCCATGAAGCGGCTCATTTAGCATTTTCCACACCAAAATCTGTTCAAAACAACGACGCTCAAATCGAGTCTCAACCCGAATTTTCAGCACATGCCATTGGAACCAAGCTATGGGAAAATGAAGATAAAATCGAAGTTGGACAAGATCGAGGTATTGCTGACCAGTCTCATAATATTGAAAAGGAAAAAACAGGGAATCCTTCTGCTCTTTCTAATATGTGGACTGGCTGGTTTACCCGAAATACCACTCAGGACTTGAATTCCTCATACACTGCAGACCATAATACAGCCAATTCGCCCACCCCACAAAATTATCAGGTTTCACGAGATGATCAACCTGGCACTGGGTTTGTGGCTAACGAAACCCAATACTATTTCCCAATTCAAGCTGAAAATGCATCACTCAACGGTTCACCTGTACTAAGTGAGATTTCTGAAAATGGCGATCAAAGCAGAGATCTAGCTGCTTTGAGTTCCACTGGAGTTGCAACTTCATTCCAGCCATCATCACACATGGATACGATCTGTATGGCTGACAGACTTTCTGCTGCACTATCAGATAAAGACGCGCTAACTGCTCGCCTTGCCGAACTACAGGCACAAGTAGATAGCCAGGCTACGTTACAAGCAGAAACACAGTCTGCAGTACATTTGGCAGAGCAGAACTTATTTTCAACACGACAAGAAAACATGCGACTAGTTATGAAAACTCAGGAAATGGACACTCTTATCTCTCAGCTACAGCATCGCTCTTTAGAGCGGTCTAGTTTTGATGTAAACAATGTTCACCCAGTTGCCGTTGCTGAAAAGGAAGTTCAAACCATTTTTAATGCGGATCCGAATAGTGCCAATCTATCCATTGCAAATGCTCGTATTCGTCATTTGGAGTTTAGTCTTCAAAGCTATAAAGATAATCTGGAGCAAAAAACCAAGGAATTGCAGTCTCAGCCTAAAGTAGAAGATATACCAGATAACATTTCTGTAAAGAGCAAATCCAATGGCTGGGGCAACTGGTTTGGTATAAAACCTTCTTCTTTGTCAGTTCCCGAGGTTGTTTATGGCAACATTTCAACAGAAGAGACTGAACGTATGTTACAAGACGATGATGATTCTTTTGAAACAGAGTCAAGTATGTTTAACCATTTAAATGTTATGGCTGGTTTTTGCTGAAATATCTACAATGTACAAGCACATGAACTAACTTTTTTATTTATACTTGAAAGAACTTGATAATGCTTCGAGACTATCAATTTCAAGAAGCAGCAATGTTAACACTATTCCAACTCAAGCACGTCAAAAAGAGTACCATGATTTAGAAAATGCACAAATCTACATTAAAGAACTGGAATCTAAACTTGCATCATTCACCCATCAAGCAAGTAATGTAGCTAAACAATGCAATGGCGACCATGACGATTTTAACAAAAGACATATGGACCAAGAAACACAACTGTCTTGTTTAAAGAAAGAAGCTGGCGATCTTCAAGAAACAGTGTTGAAACTATCCAACGAAAAAACTTTGACACTAATGAAAATGGAAAATGAGCGTCAAGAATTGCAATCAAGAATTGCATACCTAGAAGATCTGCAACAAACATTTACCTTGCAAAAAGATAAACTTGAGACTACCATTATGGGCAATATTGGAAAGCACGATCAAGAAAAGGCTGAATTGGAAGCTGAGCGTGATGCATTGCTCAAACAACTGGATGAACTCCAAGAACATCATGATACTGCCAAATCACGTAGCGTTGAACTTGAGACTACTATCATGGGCAATGTCGAAAAACACGATCAAGAAAAGGCTGAATTGGAAGCTGAACGTGATGCATTGCTCAAACAGTTGGATGAGCTGCAAGAACATCATGATACTGCCAAATCACGTAGCGTTGAGCTTGAGACTACCATCATGGGCAATGTAGAAAAACACGATCAAGAAAAGGCTGAATTGGAAGCTGAGCGTGATGCATTGCTCAAACAATTGGATGAGCTGCAAGAACATCATGATACTGCCAAATCACGTAGTGTCGAACTTGAGACCACCATTATGGGCAATGTCGAAAAACACGATCAAGAAAAGGCTGAATTGGAAGCTGAACGTGATGCATTGCTCAAACAGTTGGATGAGCTGCAAGAACATCATGATACTGCCAAATCACGTAGTGTCGAACTTGAGACCACCATTATGGGCAATGTCGAAAAACACGATCAAGAAAAGGCTGAATTGGAAGCTGAACGTGATGCATTGCTCAAACAGTTGGATGAGCTGCAAGAACATCATGATACTGCCAAATCACGTAGCGTTGAGCTTGAGACCACCATTATGGGCAATATTGGAAAACATGATCAAGAAAAGGCTGAATTGGAAGCTGAACGTGATGCATTGCTCAAACAATTGGATGAGCTGCAAGAACATCATGATACTGCCAAATCACGTAGTGTCGAACTTGAGACCACCATTATGGGCAATGTCGAAAAACACGATCAAGAAAAGGCTGAATTGGAAGCTGAACGTGATGCATTGCTCAAACAGTTGGATGAGCTGCAAGAACATCATACCATTGCCAAGTCACGTAGCGTTGAGCTTGAGACCACCATTATGGGCAATATTGGAAAACATGATCAAGAAAAGGCTGAATTGGAAGCTGAACGTGATGCATTGCTCAAACAGTTGGATGAGCTGCAAGAACATCATACCATTGCCAAGTCACGTAGCGTTGAACTTGAGACTACTATCATGGACAATATTGGAAAACACGATCAAGAAAAGGCTGAATTGGAAGCTGAACGTGATGCATTGCTCAAACAATTGGATGAGCTGCAAGAACATTATGGTACTGCAAAACGGAATAATGCAGAACTTATTTCAACTGTTCAGGATGCTCATGATTATATTTCCAAGTTACAGTCTGATTTGAGTCATGTTTCTGATCAGCTTAATGCTTTACAAGCTCGTAACTTTTCTTTAGATTCGCCCCAGCCCAATTTTTACGCTTCTGAATCTTCTATTATTTCACAGAATAATTTGATTCGAGGTATTGAGGCTGATAAAGCCAATTTAGCTGATCATATTGCACAAGCAGAAATTGATCGTCACAGACAATATGTATTAGCGGATTCAAAATCTCCTTTATCGACCACTACAATTGTTACTACAACGACAACTACTCATGCTTTACCACCTGATGCTGATACACAACATTCTGATGATAATGATGATGATGATATTGTTTTACTTAAAACTAGGGCTGGTCCTACATATCAGCCTCCCATTGTAAACTTTTCATCACCAAACGAGTATGTCGGAAATGCCTTTAATGACAATCGCAATTTAAGATCTTTTGCACCAACTTCACAACTACCAGCAACATCTCAGCTTGATCAACCAAACACTGCACAATTTGAACCGTCTGGTTTGAAACATCACGAATACCATGGTATTCAACCTTCTACCGCTCACAAGACTGTTTGCCAGCCAATCCCAAATAATTTTACAGATTCCTCATATAAACAGCACATTTATGCATCATCAGATGCTTGTCTTCAAACCGACATGTCTAGTCAAGACATTGAGGCGCTTGGGGATGAAATGTGCGAACTGTTATTGGCAGTTAAACAATACAAAGCAACTATTTTGGAAGCTGAGCAATTACAAAATCAAATCCAAGACTTGGAAGAATGGAATCAACAACTTTTAGATAGTTTGGATGCGGAGCGAGGCATGAGGATTGAAAGTCAAGGAAAACTGTTTTCAATTCAAAATGATACAGCACTAGTTCAGCAGGAAACTATTGCTACAGAGTTACTTGACATCTATCGTGCACATTTAGTTGATGTCGCTTTGGATCGTGACAGATATAAGCAACGATTGGAGACAATGGCTGCTCACACTAGTTTAAACCCTACAATCGAAAACAATATTACGCTCACGGAAACTCGCCGATATGTTACGGCACATGATACTCAAACTCCTGTTACAACTTTGAATCTTTCTAGTCAAGATTCATTACAGAGAGAGGAAGCACTTTGCTCTCCTGTACTTTCTGTTATTGAGAGCAGCATATCTGACACTACATCTGTGCCTTCTATTTCGTTTGACTCTGCAGTTTCTTTGGAAAGAAATATTGTCAGACGATTTAGCACCGTGTCGTTGAGACTACATGAGCCTGAAACACGTGGCTCACATGAACCATCGATGAATCGTCAACTTCATTCCAAGACCTCTTCATTCCGAATTGGTCAACGTACCATAATGTCGTCGAGATCCTATCAAGATATGTATCGTCCCAATAACGAAAGTGTATCCTCAACAGCTCGTTTAAGATCGCTTGTGGACCGGCAGGCTATTGACATTTCAAAACTTGAGTTTGAGCTGAATCGTGCACAGTCCATCTTAAACTCTCAATGGGATCATATTCAAGTTCTGTCGAGCCAATTGCAAAAAAGTTGCTCTTCGTTGGATAGGCCTAGTACCAGTTATGATTTATCGCCATCTTCTAGCAAAAATGCACCGCGTATTGATGTCAATATTCCAAGCAACATAGATTTGGCTCCACATTTTATTGAAATCATTTCCGCACCTGCTGCTGAAAAGACATTGACAACTACTACAAAATCAGCAGCCCAGCCTTTACACTCGCGTACCACTACTTTTTCTGCTTCTTCTTTGAAAACTCCTGCAACACCAGAGTCTTTTCATCTATCTAATGCTAATCAGACTACAGGCACATATTTCAATCCTCAAAAACCATTGTCCATGTCCGAGTATGAACATGAACGACATTTAAATTTTACTGAAATGATTTCACAATCTCAAATGATGGATTTTAATCATGAACTGTTGGCTGCACGTCGTCAGATTGCAGAGTTGCAAGTCAAAAACACAGAACTTTCATGCGTTATTGAACGATTGGAAAGTAACAGATCAGGACGAAAATCTAATTTATTTGGATGGAAGCCGTCTAAATAAACATTTATTTTATGTACATCATTTTTCTGTATGATATAAGATGTGATGCGTTTAAAGCGTTACAAAAAGCCCAATTATTTTGATTCAAACCATTCCATACTATTAGCTAATGTCTTTTGTGACGAGTATATAAGGCAAGTACTTAATTCTTTATTCGTCCAAAGTAACAATAATAGAGTGCTAGTTTGGATGCCCTCTGTATATCTCGGCCAAATTCCGATCTCTTAGCGGTGTATCTGAAAACAAACTTTTAATCAGTTTAGATATTTCAGGCAAGGTAAAATCCTTTAGTTTTCCTGCACGAAATGCTTCCATAATCTGGGCAAAATTCCATTTGAGAAGTGCGCCAACCATGATACATTTACGATAATGGGGTTGTGTGTACAATTGTATTTGCGAGTCAATGCTGCTCGAATCTACAATAAACATACTGCTCAGCCCTTCAAGTTTCTGGACGAGATTGGCCAACTTTACTGATTCATCCTCTGCAATGTCTTCGAGTTGCTCAATTTCAGAAATTATTGCTTGGCACATGCCAGAAACAAGCTGTCCAATTGCTATCAAATATACCTGATCAGAAAGTACCTTCTAGCCAATTTAAAAATAAATGCATAGTATTCAGGTGAGAAAATGATCATTGATTTATTAAAACAACAAAGACATACCTGATATATACTTGCTATATGTCGAATATGATATATTGTTTGATTCATCGCACTCTCCACCGCTGCATATCGATCTGGCTCAAGACAGTCAAAACCAGTCGATGATGCAATGCATTCCAAGATATTTTTCAATTGTAGTTGTTGCTGACTATAATAGTACCTGTGTGCAAGATTGTGAAGTGGCGGCACCAGATCTATGAAATGAAGCACGCATCCCTGCTGCAACGATATTTTGTCTTGATATGTTGCTGCAGCAAGCAAACACCAATGTGCAATAAACATGCAATCATTGTGGAGTACCATGGACAAATGAGGCGGAATCTTGTCAGTATTTGAAGTTTGATAAAGAGCTACAACATGCGAAGCTCGAAAAATATCAAGAATGTCTCTAATTGTATAGTAGATAAGCGTGGCTCTAATGCAGTCACCATAAAACAATATTTCAGTCCACTATTATCGAGTACACCTATATATTGCTTTGGTACTATTTCAAGCAAACACGAATATTTCAAAAACACGCTTACCCTTCAGATTTCAGCGTCATAGCACTCAACAAAGTCTTGTCAAGAATATTTACAAGTGATTGTGTGCTTTGCCGGATTGTGATTTGAGGAATTGAAAAGGGGGACCGATTTTCTGTGCAATGCGTGATTAGAATGGATGTGTTTTGATTCATTGACATGATGATAAATGCTACACATACCACTGTCAGTCTTCCAGGAAACACCAAACACTGTTGTGGTATAATCTTGAGAGAATATCAAGGTACGCGCACGCTCAATAATATTTTGCGAATGCTGATCTACAAATCTCTCTTCAATTCTCGATAAAAATTGATGAAATGGTGATTCTAGGCTACATTGAATATCTTGAAAATAATATCAAGCAAGTAATCAGCCAACTAAATATTTGAAACCTTGAAAGATAGCAATCCAGAAAAGTGGTCGTGTACATACCTAGTTTTTGTAACGACTCATTAAACTCTTGCACAATTGGCATCAAATGACTTGAAAATGCTTCAAAATCCTCAATATTTTGAGGAAAGTTGTTCAATGACAATGACTTCATAGCAGCCACTTCAAACTGTAACAATGTGTCGTTTCCTATAGCTGATAAAAGCTCGACAGTGGCAGGAGAGGATAAAGAAAGATGAGCAGCAAACTCGGATAGAAAATTAGCAAACAAAATGTATATTTTCAGTGATGAATTCAGCGCAATGTCATTGTTTTTAGCAGTGATATCGGAGCCAGTTTGAGTTGGTGATGTTTGAATAGAAACTACAAAATTCCACGCGGAATCCATATTTCCCTTTTCTATACAAGTAACAAAAAACTCATTTGGACGAGTAGCTTCTGCCATTGGAATAATTAGATACTTGCGAATTCTCTCGACAAACGACATCATAAACTTGGGTAAAAGTCCAGCTAATTCTGCAGCATCGACTGCTACGTTTGTGAATATATCTGGAATTCCAGAACCAAATTCTACACAAGAATCATAAAAACATGTCAGCAGAACCGATCGAAGATAATAAATGCAGCAGATTGAGTGTATGCGCAACGTTTACTTACTGACACGATCCAGCATTGAAATGGTTATACTGGACGATGTTTTGGACAACACGAATGCTGTATGAATGGCATGCTCAAGCATTTGATGAAGACCATTTTGAATCAATCGAAAGTGTTTCTAAAACATGACAAAGACTGTTCAATCGCATGCAACACAACAGCGATCCAGATCTTGACTGAAGTCGACACTCACCTTTATACTTGCTGATAAATCCTCCTCGAGAGTGAGAGACTCAAGATGAACCATTTTTTCCTGTAAAGTTTAAGCAATCTCAGTATGAATCTGCAGCCAATATCGAATATAAAATGACATACCAGCTCAACCAGTGTAGTGGTTGCCTCCAAGTATCTTCCATGAGACATATGATCGTCGTGAAGATCCAAACGAGACTTGATGGTTTGGAAGCAGGAGAGCGACATATGACGAGAATGCAGTTCCACAAGCTTCGATCTGGAAGCAGCAATATCAGACAAAACTGTATCGATTCGAGCCTGTAAACCCTGCAGCAGAAGACTGTGTAAGTCTGGCTCGACCATGTAACAAACAGCGAGCGAACAAACACCACATCAACATGAATATAGAAGTTACCTCGTCACCACTAATCTGGGCAGCAGCACTATCCACACGATGCATCAACAGTCTTGACAACTGGACAGCATCAACAGCCTGTGATATGGACTGACGATATTCATCTGCATTGGACTCTACCAGACCTTCGATTTCCAGCTACAGCGTTATAGAAACGTCAGCATCGAGTCACTGCAAATGGCAGATAATGACTTGCCTTGATGTCTTTGATCTTTCTCCGGACCAGACGCAAAGAAGTCTGCCATAACTCGCTGTCAGATCCAGAATTGGAGACTGGATTTGATAATGAGTTGAATGTAATGTCATGGATGAGTTGATTGGCAGCTTGCATGGTTAATCGCAGTAAAGTCGGATGGCCAAGAAACAAGCTGAATTCATGACATTTAGCCTTGATCAAACTCTTAATACATATCAATGGATATCATGTTTATTTATCTATTGCTTATATCAATTGAAGCTTGATTTACTACAATCTCAATCGCATATAGTCTAATCTTGACATCTGTTGGAATCGTTTTATAGAATCTGCATAATCTTTGACAGCGTTACTTTCCTGGCACTCTGTTCCAGCTGACGCGACACTGTTACGATTTCCTATTGCTCAAACCATGTTAATTCCTATTTAGCCAGACTTACTATATAATATATTGTCAATACTCACATGGTCTGTCATGGCGTCTTTTAAAACAGGTCGTACAATATTCACAAACACTTGACGATCTATAAATCCCTTTCTTTCTGCATCTGCATTCTGAAACTCATTCTGAAGTTTACTCTTTGTATCACTGCTGAGATTACTCAAAACTTGAAGCACTTTATCCATAGTATGCTTGGGATCACTCTGTTTGAACTTTTCCCGATTCTCCTCCATAAAGTTAAACACATACTCGTCCGCGTCAAGAAGCACAAAACAATGGCTGAGTACATGAAGAGTGCAGCCAACAAATAGATCATTCACATCATAGTATGACGGTCCTGCCACATCCGAAAGTGACGATCCTGGACGCAACACTCGCGTTCGCTCCATAAACTTCCCGCCAAGAATTCCAGCATTTCTATGCAGGATCAAAAAAGCATTGTTATGTGACCATTCCTTTTTGATTCGATCCAAGAATGCGTGAGAAAATCAAGTTTTGATCAAGACTCATACCTTTGAGGCGGTTCGTAAATTGTCATCATGTCGTCTGCCAGTCGGTAGCTGATCACAAAGCGACGATCTTTGTCCTCTCTGTGTTTAGATTCCTAAATCATCCATTTCAAATGTTTGTCAATCCACATGCATCAAACATATTAGATAGCACATAATCTGGTAGCCTATAAATAAACCTTACCATACGGGCAACAAACCGCAGTACTTTGTGCTCATTCTCAAGCATCTTAATAAAATCTTTTTTGGGAGGTTTTAAAACAAGATATTTGCACGATCCAAGCGAATCTTCAACCGTTCCAAATCCATTGTATGGAGGAATTTCTGATTCTCGTGGGAGAGGCTGTTCTTGATTTACAAATACCACTTTTGTCTGGCTGATGGACTTTCCGGTATTTTCCAAATAGAATCGCTTAGTATAGTCGTCACAATCTTGGCTGGTTCATTACAAAAAAACAGTACATTTAAACTTTTGATTAATATAAAACAGTCATGTATCATTGTGGAGTTTAAAAACCATACATTAAAAACGGTCTGCCCAAAACATTGATCACACTGTTGACTTGAAAATCTCTCCAAGTGTACTTTTGAGATTCTTGCAAATCCGAAAGTTCCTTGAAAGACTTGGGAAGCTGCTGGCGTCGCAATAGAATTGGAAAGGGATCGCGACCATTGTTTGGTTTTTGCACCTCACGAACTTCGACACTATCATCCACCAAGTGATAGTGCATCACCTGTGAAATGAGGATATTTCAAAAAGTTTAGTAAAAGTATTTCATTGTAAAAAACAACATATATTGTTTTTATGCATAAAAAATATCAATACAATATATACACATCTAAACACTTACAAACTCACGCAATTCTCCAAACATAGACTCGCGATCATCCCAAACACAATAGTAGCGGAGAACCTTTCGATCATTTTCAAGAAAACTTTTCAGTTTATCTTTGCGTTCGGTACAAATATTGTTTACACGGATAGGACGAGAACGAGTGTTTTGATACGGATCTTCTGGCATGACTTCAGCTTGGTTTAAAGATATGCCTTCAGTTAATTGAAGGTATGTCTAGATATATCAAAAGCAAAACAAACCATGCAATTAGAGTCATTACAATATACTTTTGGTCAAGACATTAAATCTAGATACTGCTCAGAATTGACTTTGATATAATATGCAATATTAAGCTAACCAACCTCTGTAAATTTATCACATGAAACAATACGAAATGTTTTTCCGTAAAAGGTAATATTGATACCAACATTGAAATCCTGTACAGTGTAAAACTCTGAAGAAGATTTTGGAAGACGCTGACGCTTGATCAGTACGCCGTGTGGGATGCCATTGTTTTTGACAGGAGGTTCCACTACTGCAATCGAATCGTCTTCAAGAAAATAAAGAATCCGAACTTTACGTAAATGGAACTGCTCAGTAGATTCGTGGACTGTCTCTTTGAAATATCCATCAAAACGCAACACCTAGATACAAATAATTGCGTACATTCCAGTAGATAATTTGCAATCCATTATTAAATATACCAAAACACATTCGACTGTATCAAAAAAAGCATTTAGATACAAGTTGATGGTTACTATAAAATGATGTGTCATACCACTTTGTCAAATGCAACATGCGCAGGAACAAAACAGGACTGCGTTTCTTTAGAATGGAATTGTTTATCACCATAGACAAGTTTTGGGTCAAGAGTAAGCGACGCGATAAGCTCATCTGGCGTTAGAGTTTTTTCTACATGAATTGGCTCAAGTCCGATTTTTAGAGTGGGTTTTGGTTGTATTGGATACCCATTAATATATCCAAGAGAGTGGGGTTTGCGAAAATCATTTTTCTATAGTATATGTAAAACAGAATGTAACACGTAGAGATTAGTAAGTCTGAGCTAGTTGTGATAATACTCGTCGCGTATTCAATATGTATATATAGAAATGCTAGGAAATAAAAGTAGAATCTAAGATGTCCAGCTAAAGTATGCTGAAAAATGATGGACCTACTGTTACATCTTGAAACGAGTTTCCAGGAAGAAACGGAATCTCGGCTCTTGAGCCAGCCATACTGATATATAATTTTAATATTTATGGTAAAAACAGATTTTCAATAAAATTCAAAACTTGATTGAATAGAAACGCGGAAGAGTTGAAAGAATTGGCGATTTATAACCGAGCACTATAAAACAGTCAATTAAGGCTATATCCAAGTATCCAATATAACTCTGATTGAGGAATTTGAAGCCAAAAGGGAAAAGCAATTTCACCATAATAGAATAAGCAGACAAAAGTTGTGCCATGGCTCAAAGGAGTTTATAGGATATCAAGTTGAATTTACAGCCAAAGTCACGCAAAATGAAACACTGAAATAGACAATGATTTAATAGTCGTCTGGCTTTGTTATTAGAAATTGATATTTACAATTATTTCAAATATAATTTCCATTGTATGATTCACACACAAACTATAGATTTGAACTGATTCCTTTTTTCATTTGACATGAAGATAAATTACACAATCAACGAGTTTGAACTCTGATTTGTTGATTAGAATCCAGATATTGTGCCTGGCTGTTGCCCATCAAACTCTTGCAAACTTTGTATTTCAAACTAATAAATACGCTTGAAATTCAATCAATTTCAACAATGCGATCATACAATTCAGTCATTAAAAGACTAGACACTGCAGTCCAGTCCAGTCCAGTCCAGTCCAGTCCAGTCCAGTCCAGTCCAGTCCAGTCCAGTCCAGTCCAGTCCAGTCAATCATGACATGAAATTGTTTATATTTCGTGTTTTGCGGAATCGACAGAAACAAGAGTTTCGTACACAGAAAGGAACTGGACATTTAGTGATAGCACATTGGTTGTCTATGGTACTCTTGGCTGACTGCAACTTCCCTGAACAGGAGACTGCTCATGGAACCAATCCTCAACTGTTACAGAGAAGTCTGGATATCCACAACTACACATATTCAGATGGTCAGCCAGACAACCATCTGCTTTCAAATATAGTTTCTGAAAACGGAACAGTTGCAAGTGAATACGATTCATCTAGACTCTCGCCGATAGACATGGCCAAACACTCTTCTGCTCTTCCTCAGTCTTATTATTCTGATCCATCAGTTCATCTTCCACTCTGGTCTCACCCAATGGCAGCTTTGCAATATCCTAGCAAGGCTTTGGCTCAACCATCTAATCCAACCTCGTCTACATCAGTGCTGCATCACCATAATCAGCAGAACCAACCGTTTCCACAGCCTTCACTGCCAATTGATGCGGCTAATATGGCTGCTCCTGAATGGCTTTCTATGTACAATCATCAACCCTATATTTCGCCAGAAGTGGTTTATTTCCACGACGCCATATCGGACACGTTGCAGATTCGACACAATCATTCATATGGAGGCAACTATGTTCTTGACAATCTAGCACCCATTTCATGTGCTCATTTTGGTACTCTAGATCTGCATCACTCTGCCCAGTTGATTCCTCAACCAAGCCAGACTGTGCAGTCTCATCATAATTCAACTAATCTTCATTCAGCTTCGATCCCTATTCAAGCTTCATTTCATCATCAATGGAATCCACACTCATACAGACGCTTCAATCGCGCTGCTGGACAAACTCGGTTTTCAACCTCGAAAAAGTCGAGTAAATCTCATACTAGACAGGTTTCAGTCGGTATGCTCAAATGGTTGTGGCATAGGATGTTTTTTTTCAAGGTTTTCTCTCATCGTTTGGTTATAGAAAATACTAACACTACTTTTTTTTCTGTATCGTACTATGCTATGATGTTCAATTCAACCATAAATATTCCATCGGGCAACACAACTGGTTAAACTAAACTCAAATTATTGGTTTATTTGGCTTGACCTTTACCGTGGTTTTGGTGATACTATCCAATATTTCTTGGATCGGCGCTTCCATACGATAAAATGCGTTATAAAATCATTAAATCAACCACTTGCACTCTTGGATCAACCTAACATGAATTCAAATGCTTGAAACCACAACTCATCCTTTTTATCAGATACACATCTTCAATTGCCAAAATTTCATGTTTCACAATATGATTATGCATATGCACACAAGTCTGTTTCTCAAGAGATCTGTTGCGGTGATGAAGATTGGCATGAAGTTCAATCTGCTGCAGATTCTATTGATACTGGAACGTCTACAGAAATCAATTCCATGGTAGAATCTTTGCTTACACAATCATCTCGAACTAGCAGCTTACCCAATGAGCCCTCATCAGAGGAACGGCGACTGGAGCAACGTCAAAAGCAAATTGACTATGGAAAGGTATACTTTTTGAAATGTGTTGCACTTGTAATTCCTAATCCAACTTACTTATTTTTACAAACGCACAAGAATACTGTGGGATATCGTAGATATCTTGAATGTGTTCCAAAGTAAGTGTTCAAGCTTTTAACTTTGCTTAACGTATTGTCTTTGTGGTGTCATATGCTGATATCGTTTCTTTGGGTATGATAGAAACAAACGCCAAAGGGGTGATCCAGAAACACCTGAAAGACATAGCAAATGTAGTAAGCGAGCATGGGATGCTCATGTGCGCAGTTGGCGTCGAAGGCTTCATCAATACGATCCTCCAGGCGATCCCTCCGTTGATTGTGACAAAGATATGGGGTTCGAAGATGGTTCTAAACTCAATATATCTGTGGAAATGGATGCAAATATGGCCAGGCTGGATTTGTATGATGATTCTCATATTGGAGCAGAACATACCTCTACTGAACTGCCATATAAAACTTACCATTTTGAACGTACTCTTAGTTTAAAACAGTCCCCTTTGTAGCAAAGTAGACACATGGCATAGCTATTACCAATAAATTGATATCCAATAT
>NW_006281104.1:1256356-1264177 GCF_000203795.2 Batrachochytrium dendrobatidis JAM81 | reverse complement strand
ATTGTGGCATATGAATTGTTTAGCTGGCTGGTCTCCTGATGATTGACATGTATAGTTGCATTGCTGGGATTGTTTTGTTAAACTATATTGCAACCGTATCTGAAATTTTGTAGTAGAAAAGTAAAACGAACATTCAAGCAGTTTATATTCAAAAAACAGAAACTGCTGTATAAATACAAAAGTTTCGTTCCACTGGATATGATTATAGCCAATTACTTTTCTCCCGCGTTTTTATATCTATCAATTCTAATTGTAAATCTGACGCGTTCAACTACTATCCAGCTTCAACTTTAGTTACTTGTAGTTTATCTCGAGTTCTATCTGCCAACTAATTCAAAAACTACTACTATATTTTGGATATTCTCTTGATACCTTTCTACTTTTACTTTATATATTTCTATAGCAAACTATACTTATCACAAGAGTGGGTATTAGCCATCCCCTATCAAAGAAATAGATATTGAAATAGCTCATGCAGGAACAACCCAAGGAATCTTCAAAAAATGTTGCGGATCTTACTTTAAAGCTGTCTAAACAGCTCCAACTGGAGTTTCCGTTGATATCTTTCGACTATGACGGTGTCGTGCCATTCCATTTTGAAGCAGTATCAGACCGCTTATCCGAGACATCCATGCTAAATATGTTTGAAGGTGAACTGAACCATTGCATCAAGTCTATTAAAGCACTTGCTTTACTTTACGATATAAACAATTCTCAGCTCTGTCTTGTAAGGACCCAGCTGCAGGCATGTTTCCAAAAATTCAAGCAACACATCAACCCAAGCGTGTATATCTCCAAATGTATAGTGACTGGAGAGATATTGTTACAGATTAGCAAGCTTCATCAAATTGCCAGTAAAGATTGTTTAGAATTTTCATTGGTTCTTCTTACTGCTATTCGTTCAACCACGTCAGAAACAGCTTCTGCAAGTATCGTATTTCAATGCCTGAAATATCGTGCTCTTTTTGGAATTCTTATTGCTCAATTCATCAGTGTAGTAGATATCGATCCTGGGCTGAAAAGTTGCACTTCTGCCTGCAAAATACTTGACATTATTTTAAAATTCAAAAGTATTTGCAAGGAAACACAAGGAAACAATGATTTGTCTTGGTGTAATTGGCTTGGTATATATCATATTTCCAACTTGTGCAAAGAACTATCAAACTCTGGATGGACAGAAAAGGTATAGAAATCATATAGTTTTTCAAAAAAATGCATTTTAACTGTCAGCTATAAAACTAATCTTGATTCATTTATACAGATACTTGACCATGCAAAATGGATTACTGAATCTCTCGAGGAACATTCCACATTTGATGCCATTCATCATATTTCGTGGAAAATAGAATCCTACAATACCCTGTTCAAATACTACCTCAAAACCAACAATACCAATCAGGCGTTGCTTGTTATCAATCAAGCTATTTCCAAAATCTCGGGCACTGTCACTGAAAACCCAACAAATTCTACCCAAAGCAACGATTGGACCTTTCTTAATTATTTAAAATTGCTTAGATTTACTTGGCATCTAAATCAATTAGCATCAACTCAAATGTCTGATCAAGACGTACAGCACAATGTAGACTTTCATTCAGCCCCAAAACTTGACAGTTTCTCAGTTGATGTTTTTACAGAGAAAGATTTGAAAGCTGGTTTGTTTGAACTTGGCCGTATTCAATCTTTCAATTTGGAATCTACTGCTCTACCTTCTGATTTCTATATGAATTCAAAAAGTAAAGAGTTTTCAAATTATGCAAGCAGTCAACCCAATACCAGTATGCATATTTTTGAGTATAACTCATATGTTCATCGCAATCGCAAAAGTATTTGCAATGATCCCAAAATATCACTTGCGCGTTTATTCAAGCTTGTAGATATTGAAAAACAAAAATGCTCTACATATAATCATTGTAGTTTTGGTTTGATTGAGCAACTCAATAACGGATTTCAAATCATACACGCAGGGAAGCGTGCAAGCGACAACGAAAAGTTGAACGATACTCCAGATGAAAATAAATCAAACGGAACAAGCAACAATGCAACACACAGTCTTCCAGCAGATAAGTTTGGTAAACATAAACAAATCAATGTTTCTTCAACTGAAGGCGAGCCCGAAATACTAAAGTTCCGAAAAAGCGCTTCCAAGAAAATTCGGACTATTGACAATGATGATGTTGTTAACCCACAAGTAGCTTTACTTGACAGTATTAAGAATATGATCAATTCCATTCCTACTGACGGGTTAAAACTTTCAGTCATAATACAATCGCTAATCTACTTGAATGTTTCCAAGAACACATGCTACACAGAAGATCACATAAAAAACAAACAGACTGCCACGAATTACTCAACTTCTTTGCTGCTTGGCTTGGCATTTAGTATAGTCACATTCACCACATACAAATCAACTAAAAGTGTACAAACAGGACAAGATATGGATTATTGGAACGAAAAGTTTTTTGAACTTCCAGATTTTCCTACTCTTCACCAGGCACACCGTGCACAAGACTTTCACATGGATGATATTATTCAATTTATTTCGTTTCTTTTTGAAAGTCGTCAATGGGAACGAATGAACTGTATCATCAAAATGGTGTGTCCAATTCTAGAAAAAAACACACGCCTTCAAAATATTTACGGACAAGATCTGATACTACGATCAGCCATATCCCGATATTTGACTGTTCTGCACTCGGAAAGAAAGGTCATGTTTCAAGATGAAACCTTCAATTATACCACCAAAAGCAATTTGCTCAAATCTTCTTTGGAAAAAACTCGCCAGTTTCATTTCGAAGTGGTAAACTGCTTCAGTATTATCTTGGCGTGTCTTGAAGATCGCGAATCTCAAAAGCAGCATGCAAATCTTTTAGTGAAGATATCGACACTCTTATGGTTGGCTGTACAGCCATATGTTCGAGAGCTACGTACAGAAAATGATGCATTGCATTTCAAGCTATTGTCGCGTTTAGATTCTTTGCTCGTTATAATAGAGTTTATTCATGTATTTCAATCCATGGTTTTAATAACTAATTATGAAGAAGCAGCAATCATCAGTAGTAAGCTGGGGCTATTACTTGAGGCAATAGGATCCTACAAACATGCAGAGTACGTTTTTTTGGGTGGAGTAAACAGTATTGATGCTGCTCGAATTCAAACCGGCGAGGGTTCCAATTTGATTTATTCGACAACTGTGGATACCTCATTCCATACTGGTCAATCACGATATATTGAAGCGGAAGAGTCTAAATGTAATCCTTTTGGTCTTTCAGAAAATCCACAAACGCTATCCCTTCGAAAAAGACTGTGCGATATTCAAGTGGGACTATTAAGCTGCATGTATCGTTGCAAAATCAAATATTTCCAAAATCAACAGTCAAGTTGTGCCCTTGAAAACTCCATGCAAAAAAAGTCATTATTAGAAAGTAAACAAACTATCATTTCAGGCTTCAAAACCCTCTCCACCACCATTTTAACAAAGGCATGTGGGCATGATCATTCCCGTCGAGCAATATACCTCTTAGTTCTTGCAACTACATTATCGCACATTAGTACTTATCAAAAACGTGAATTACTGGTACAAGCCATGGAAAATCTCAAACAAGCATATCTGATTGAATCTGAAACTTTAAAGTGTGAAAATGCATCATGTTCTAGCAAGAAAGATTGGTCTCCAGTATTGGTACGCAAAACTCCAACTTCAATTACAATTAGTCCTAATAGACCTTATCCTTCATCAGAGTCGGGCACAGTATGGATCAAAATTCAAGCAAGCGCTGCTGGCCAATATCTGGGTAAAAGTAGTACTGAGTATCCTGGATCAGGTGAGCTATTTGCTCAGATATTTAATCAACAACTTGAAATGACAGTCAGTCAACTGTCGCCCAATACGGCATACAATATTTCAATGACAATATATAAAAAGAACCAAGCAGATTCGTCATTCCAGATTACCTCGCGTTCAATTAAAGTCATTGCATCACTACCACTTCCATTACTGTTATGTTGGACTACATTGTCCGAGATTGCACATACAGCCCGCTACTATGATCTTGCCGATTCTGCGTTTGAAATACTATCTAGTCATTTTTTATGTTCGGTTTCCTCTGATAACACTTTATGTCAACTAGAAACGCCTGATAATTATGGCATATATCAGAATCCCTCTTATGAATTGTTTGAATTTTCGCTCCGCCAGTCATCTTCAGCAGTTATTCGTTCATATATCAACTGTATATTTATGAATGTTGATCGCCATATTGATCTATCACACCATCACCTTACTGCCAATGCTTTTGGAAAGGAAATCACTATTTCGCACCAAATAGTCCGACTTCGTGCTTGTCGCGATCTTTTGTTGGCAGTCGAATTGGCAAAGCATATTTGTGATGGTCAACTTCAACTGCTTTGTGCCTTCAAAATTTATCAAAACCTTTGGCCGTTTATCCAGTTTGATATAAAGTGTGCTTTTGTTCAGCATGTTTTAATGAACTGCCACGAGATCTTGATGGCAAACATTCCAAATGCTCGTGAGGACTGCACAAATGTGTTGGAATACTTTTTTGTTCCAGTCACTCATCATTTACTAAACGGGTTAAAAAACTGCGCCAACTATCCCTTGATTGTAAAGGTTGTTCAGGAATCACTTCAACTGGTTCAGTTGATTGAGCATGCGGTAGAAACAAAAATATCAAACTCGGCTGCAATAGAACAAGCGTGGCTAGGTCACACTTTTAAACCCAAACGACTTGGAGGAAACCATACCAAATCACACTACTACTCAGAATTTGCATTCCAAGGAAAAGTTGCGGTTTTGAAGGACAACAAAAAAGGTGTAGCGCAGTCTCGTAAAAAGTCTGAAATATTCAGCGAATATCTAGAGGTTACACTGGCTCAAAATTCGCAGCTTGTTTCAAAACTCAATCAAAGTCAGTTTAATTTGCATGATAGTCGAGTAGGGCCTGCATATCCTGAAAACCTTTCATCAAAACGCCCCATGATATTGCATCGAAAAAGCCTGGACACGCATACTTGTTTAAAAGATATATTTATTTTATTTGCAACATGCGGACCTGAAGCAACTATGCAAGAACTAATGAGATTTAAAAAGAACCCTCGATACATTGAGATTGTGTCAAATATCATGCAATGGTGTGTAGAAAAGGAACTTTATGACGCAGCTTTTCGAATAGGAACAGAAGTTGAAGAATGGATTGACAAGAGAAATCAAACTATTGTTTTGATTGATCAGTTGGCAGAAAATACTGAAAGCAGCAAGGATGTTTTGATAAAACGACGAAGGCGCCATTTATTTAGTATTGAAAAACATGCTATTTATGAAATTATGGTAAAAAGCAAGTCTGACTCTACTGGGTAAGTTCAAACTGACGATTGTTTTACAAATCTACAAATTTCATCAATAATTTTTACTGATCACTCTGATTTATTGAATTTATAACACTCGATGGAATCGTAGTAGACTACAAGACCATAATACTGTTTCCAAGGAAAAGCATCTCAAAAAAAAAATTGGACATCAAGAGCATGCAGTTGAAAGAGTATTGCCCTCGCTAAAAAATGGTGCGCACGAAATATCTATTAATCCCAGCAAACAACCAAACACATCACCTGCACGTACTACTGAGCCAAGCGATGCTTTAAATTATGCTTTGCGGTCCAAGAGTCGCATAGTTCCACCCACATCAGCTGGAACAGATTCTAATGAATCCAACCCATCTGCGTTACAGAATAATGAATCGGGCTCAAAAACAAGGCCCTCGTCACGCGAAGCTCAACCTACTTCTAAAACCAACGGAGGAAACGCACGACCATCTAGATCAGCCAGTAATTCACGTGCAAACTCAGCGAGCCCACATGGTGTTGTCAAAGAAGATGTTTGCAAAGAAGAAGTTGATCAAACTGGACTACTTGCTTTAAAGCGAAAACGATTACAGCAACGACATACTTTTTTTATTGGTCTATCTCCAAGCGAGCGCGAGAGAAAAGATCATGCTGCTCGTGTACTGGATAATTGTCTTGGTGCATGGTGGCATAGACGTCGCTATCTACAAAGATTAAGAGCAATTTTGGAATTTGAATCTTTGTATAGATCAGAAATCGCCTTTCTTCGTGGAAAAATAGGTATACTGCAACTTCAGCGAGATCACACTGCATTCAAAGCAAACCTGCATGATCTTAACGATTTTTTTGATTCGGGATGGTTTGAATATCGTCAAAGTGGATGCCTCTTGTTGAATAATTTTGCAATATACCGCAATGAAATGATACCTATCGGATCTGATGGTGAATTGCTTTCTGGATTAAACAATCTGACTGTTGATATATTACAAGCATTTATTCAAAGTATTGTCTTGGCTGCTCGATACCATAAATGGCTCAAAGTAATGAATTCATCAAAGCATCTTTGGAAAGCAATACAAAGTCTTATTCGCTACCGAAAGCTTGCGTCGGACAGCTGGAGACAGTCATTGTGGCGTGGGATGCATGTTGCTGCGTGTGCAATGATGGATACTTTGACTTCAGTGACCATCTGCCATATAGATGATAAAAAATTCCAAACCTCACAACGTGCATCCAATCTGTTTGTTTGTACTAACACCTTTCAGTCAGCTATTCCTTGTACAACATTGATTGATTTACAACGTGGACTCTATACATGCAATTGGATTGATCAGTACGGGGAACTACAGACCCATTACATTGATCTTGCTTTTTTTGCAGACTTTTTTCTGTTTACATTGGAAACCATGAATGCCTCTGGAAAGTTTCATCGTATTCTTGAGTTTGGTGAGAAATTTCAAACGCTGTTTAATGGTATATATAGCTCAATTGTGAACCCTATTTTGGAAAAAGCACGACTTAAAACTTCAAGCCCAACATGTACTATTTCTGCCAACAATTCATTGTCACCCTTGCCAAGCAAGCTCATAAAAAAGGGGTCTTCAGAAAACATGTTATTTAATGCACGTCAGTTACATTCCAACTACTTGTATCAAAAGATATGCAGTATTAAAAGTGGATCTGTTTCATTCGAGACGTTTACAGATGCCTCCAACGCGTATGAAAAGGCCATTTCAGTATCACACAAGGAAAGTAACTTTGAGGTATTTTCTGCCGCTGCAAATGAGCACGGAGACTTGTTATTTGAACATGGAAATATTTCTGGGGCATGCGTATTTTGGTCAAAAAGCATTGACGCTTTGTTTCAAAAGGATAAAGCCCTTTCGTCTTGGAAAACCATTCTTGGCATCGATCATGCTGGAAATTTCAGCTCCTGGACACACCGTAATGCAAATCAACTACTGGAATCTATAAACGGGAAATTTAATTGCTTACTGGCAGCCACTGCTGTTACCAAAATTGCACGATTCTACTATTTCAATAACCAAAACAAGCGATCCGAACTTGTCTGGTTTGCTGCACATCTATATATTGCACCGATTGTAGCAAATCTTCCACGTCCTACAAACTATATGGAGTATGCCAATTACACCCCATCATTCTTGCTGTTGCTTACAAATGTTTTTGCCGACAAATTTACTAGCAATCCAGCAACAATGTGTGACTGCCTTTTCTTTTTGATTGAACAGCTTTTTGCTGCAAATTTATATCTATTAGCTTTACCACTTGCTGCAATTATTGACCACATATCTTTAAATGTCATTCATTCTCAACTTTACTGCGCAAAAGTAGCACTGCTTAAATCAGAAGCTTTAGTAAATCTTGGAATGATTTTCAATGGTATTGGCAAATTTTTATCCGTGATAAAGCACACCTCACCACTATCTAGTCAAAGTGAAGAAT
>NW_006281104.1:1244284-1256231 GCF_000203795.2 Batrachochytrium dendrobatidis JAM81 | reverse complement strand
ACTCTGTTTTCTGACATGTATATTCTCTAAACGCGGAAAATGGGCTGGCTTTGAAATTGCTCATGTCTGTAACGATTTCAGAAAAGACAAAGGTTCATTGTATCCTGCCACGTTTTCAAACTGAAATAGAGTTGTGTAGACTCAAGTTGGTAATCAAAATACTTGAAATGTCGCCAACGGATGATTGTTTTTACAATGACAGTTTTGCACATTCTCTATTTGATGCTTTAAATATGGGCAATGACTGCGTGCATCCCGTATCAGATTGTATCAAATCAGACAGTTCAGATTGTAAGTACGCATTTACAATACAAGCTTATTATATAATCTGATGGACTGTATTATCTAAAGCCTGTACTTGTTCAAAATATTGTGTCCTGTTGCTAACTTGTCATATATTTATAATGTATTTTAAACACAAGTATTTAAAAGCAGTTTGAATGTTCTTGAAGGAAAATCATCATCAAAAAACCACAATCAACCATTTTTGGAGCCATTTACACTAGAAATCTTAGATACATTGAGAATACACTTGTTCCGAATCATTCAGCAAAAACAAAACGTAATCAAAAGCAAATTTACTTTGTGCACGGTTCATAAAGAAAACAATCGCACAAAGAACCACTTTGAATATGAGAATCTAGTTGGCTCTATAGTAACGCTGGTCAGATGCTTTGAACTAATTGGTAATACATACTTTATTCAAAAACAGTACAGATCTTCACTCAAGTGGTTAGTATATGATTCAAAATATGTTTATTGGCAAAAAATGTATACTGTTCATTCATCACGCACTATATATGCTTTATTTTGATTTTCAATAGGTACTACTCTGCAAGAAATTTTGTGAGCTCGTTGGCAGATTCAACCGATTTGGGCAAGTATAAAATTCACCAGCTTGTCATGTCTGAGCTAGGATCAGAATTCATTCTTCAAACTCGCAGGATGCTCATAATTGCATTAATTGCTGACGGAAAATTTCAAACTGCGTATGATCTTTGTAACGAGGGCATAGAAGAAGCTGCTGGTTGTCACTCAGTGCATTACCAGCTATTGTTTTCCCGGTTGCTGCTATTTACCTGTCAGCATATGAACAATCTTTCGTCCAGTATTTTATCTGCACACATAAATGCAACCATTGGATTCATCAATCAAGTTTCTCGTATTCCAACAAGCTTGCTGAATTATTTTTTGTCGGCTAGAGATATTGCAGATTTACAATGGAAGTCGCAGTATACGGACCATCATGGAGACATTGGCCACATAATAGTGGCATTTAACGAATCTCACAGTATGCTAAAAAACGTTCTTGGCGAATACCACATATTTGATGCTACAAAACTATACGATCCATTTCAGCAAGAGTATATATTAAGTGCATACAAAGCCTACGCGTCCCAACTAAGAGCAAATGAGATGGACGATGCTCGGCTTACGGAATGCATGCGAGAGGTAATCGGAATGTGCTTTAAACGTCCACTTCAACTACCCGTTTACATAAACATACAGCTAGCATTCGATCTAGGACAAACCTTTGCCAATATCAGACCTCGATATCGAAAAAATGCATTTTTATCAAATCTTTTGCTTAAAAACTCGGAGCATTTAATTACATATGTGCTTCATGAACTTTGCAATAGTGGTGGATATGAGTATAGGACACTACGTTCTTGTCTTTTATGTCTTCTTTCACTGAATTTGGAATCAGAATGTTCTTCTCCAAAAGCGTTGCAACTTCTATACCAATCTGCTCGTGTATATCGTATGAAACAGTCGCTTGAAGCAAAATCCGTTGAAAATTGCAGCATACCAGCTGAAGAATGTCCTTCTAATATTATTACTGAGCTACATGAAAGAAATTCTTCAAGTATTCCGCAAAACGAGCTGTTTGAATCATACGATCCGCTATACGTAGAGGACTCGCAGGTATTTGAGCGAAGTATTGGTAAAAAATATCCAGCATTGGATGTATACAGCTTGATTGATTATCGCTGCCATTTAGAATGTTGTCTTGCAGCTTCAAGAGATCGTAAAATTGGAACCATCAGGGATGAGTTTGAAAATAATTTGACTTGTAAGCTTCATAGCATTCATTTTTTGATGAATCAAAAGTTTTCATGGTACAAAAAGTTTTGTTTAGAATCACCAAGTGATTGGTCAATCAGCGATTATCAATCAAGTGGAACGGCTGTTTTAAGTTGGATTCCAGTCTCTTTCTATGAACATATCAATGATAAAATACTAAACCTGGTTGATCATTTCAGCTCTGTGACGGGGATAAGAGATTCGACACCAAGTGGCATATCATTATATAAGAGCGTGTTTTACTGCAATTTAGCATCACACCAGCCAATATGCTCCAAAACTGCATTAAAGCCAGTCAATATCAAAGATTCCTTAAAAAGCAATCCACTTTCGAATGAATCAGATCTCCCTGGAGAAAAGTACAGTGATTCACCAAGTCAAACACCACAACTCGCCGACCAAACCAAACAGTCTCTACCAAAAATATACTCAACCATTGTTCCCTACAGTCTACTAAGTAAAGGAGAGGAGTTTGCCAAAACCACCATGATGGTATTTGCTCAGTTTGAAATCACAGGCCAAGCTGAATTACGCGAAGAAGCCGAGTTTAAATGGAGAATACTCTTGGATTTACTGATTGTTGCATTCACTGGAGATGTACATTTTAAAAAGGTTTGAACATACAGAAACTATTAGATATGAGATGTTTGTTGGTTTGCAACTTTTTTTAAATTTTATATACTATGTTTTCTAGATCAACAGCTCATATCCATCATTGACCCAAGCAGCACTACTCTTTACTAGATCCTTGTTTGATCCACACCAATCTGTCGGATGTGGTTTAAAAGAAACTCCACAGCTACGGTTTTCTCCAAATCCATACAAAGCCTATTTGAATGGAGACTGTCTCTCGTCCAAATATCAATCCCTGGATTGTGAATCTTTGCAAAAAAACAACGACGACGAAATGGCAGTTTTTTCATGGATATTCCGTCATCTATCTATAAGTGCTTCTAACTACGATTCTTCAAATCAGAATGATTCTGTTTTATGACGATACCATTTTTATCGTATAACAAGTATATTTTAAATAGAAGTTAGGAAATAAATGATTTCAAGGTATATCCAAGCCTTGATATCATAATCCATACAGCTATTTTCAATATCAATTTTACAAGCTGCCTTTAGATGCATACTTGTGCTGTTTCTGATATAAATATCTGGATAGATGAACAATCCATATTGCAGTTGCAATGAGATGGTCGAGTTTGGAAAATTTAAATTGTTTTCGAGTTTCTGTTTCTTGACTGATTGCTGAATCGATTATTGGTAACTACTCAACTCTCGTTGTATCAAGTGTACTGGCTAAGATTGAGCATATTAGACGTGTGAAATGAGAGCAATCGAGAGACTCAAACGACCTATTCAGATCAAACCGACAAGATTACAACAGGCAACGCCGTGTGCATTGGAGATATCGACCATGTTCAATTGTTGGAGAGCCATGAGTGTGGATGCTAATGGATGTGCAGGAGCAGCAGCAGCATTGACGGTGTGCATGACTTCCAAGGTAGTTGATATGCATTGAATGGAACATGCTCAAACAGCTGTTTTATGGTCTGAATAATGAACCATTGCATTCATGTGCCGATGACATTGCAATGAAAGGCTTGGTCTGGTATAGACACTTTTGGTTAACATTCATGTATTATTTTAACAGGCTAAAGCACCAACAGCAGCTACTTCAACCACTACAGAGATCAATCAATGGCTGATTAAAAATAGCAAAAGAAAACATCTTTAATACATTAATTATATCATTGTGGGTTTATTGATATCCAGGAGTTTTGTGCATGAGTCAGGACATCACTTTGAATCTATTATAAGAGTGTGGTTGGATAATAGTTGAACTACAGCTGTGTAGTCAAGTATAGTCTGAATTGATCTTAGTATACTGGAGGCAGATCTGATCGACATACTGGACACTGTTTTGCAGAAATATTGAAATGAGTTATACTACAGATACACAATAACTAAATCACAACAATTTACCTCGAGTTTCACTTCCATCCATCTTTCTAAACATTCAGAATGGAACAAATGATTGCATGGTGTGACCATATATTTGAGTCGCTCAGTACTGAAGAATGGATGATCACTCGTTACAGTCGTGATCTCTGTAAAGCAAATTGCACAATGTCTATCTTCCAACTCAGTTCTTGATGACAGCGATTTGGAAAAGATCGAGACGATTCATTAGCACAGGATAAACGATCGAGATACTAGAAACCATAATATTCACCAAGAGATTGTCATGACCTAGCATGGTTGGGTCTAGTTATTATTTTAAATCCACAATGTACGTGAATGGAAATAAATCTTTATTTATATATGCATACCCAATGTTCCTGCAGATTGTCCAAATGCCACTCCAGACGATCCAGTGCTAGGTCTATGCAAAGCCCGTTTGGTTCGTATGGTGTTGATCTTGTTTGTCAGCTATCCAATCGTTCAATATAGGCAATGAGTATAACCGTAATGGTATCGTGTCTTGATGAATGATCATGCAGCGGAATCAACACAATGATCAAGAAACAATCAGCTCTTGTTACATACCTCGTTCAATGAATGCGATCCCTTGGTCAAGGCGGCCAATAGTGTCATGACCAATACATCATTGTAGTCCTACAAGTGGATGACGATTAGTTTAAACAAAATCAATCCTTTAAACAATAGTCTAAACAGAAACCAAGCAACTTACCACATTGAATTCATTGTCAAAATCATTTCCTTGAAGCGTTGGTAAACGATTACATAGACTTGAAATCTGTCGCAACAAAGTATGATTTTTTGGCAATACACCTGCAATGCATTCATTAGTATTGCATATGCCAATTTACTCGTTCATATTGCATATGCACAGTTTACCGTGTTCCACATCTTGCATGTATTGCACGAGTGCTTTCACACGAGACTGTAACATGCAAATGGCATTCTGCTGCCCAATGAGGTGAGTGGTTACTAACAGGTTTTTATAAAAATTAAATACCATCCGTCTCGTTCGTATCTAAAACCCAACACATTACATTTAGACTGGCCTTCCTCGCTGGTTTCATGGGCCACATGCTCAATGGCCAACAGCTCTTCGTCACTGGTTTCAATCTTGAATTTAGACTTGACAAATAAAGTATGTGGAACACCATCAACAATATCCACCAACGACTCGTAAAATGTGATGGGCAACTCTATGGCAGGAACATCCGATGGGATGAAATGCATTTGAAGAAAGAGCGGTGCATCATTGTGCTGGCACATCTATTATTCCACAATGGATCGGTTTAAAGCCAAGATGGGTCAATCTTGATGAATATTCATGTTTGGCCCATCACAGTCCAATGAGACTAAAGTACAGCGGATGGTGGTTACCTGTTGATGGATATAGATCTCAGACTGTGTTGGAGTCATGCCTGTCGAATACCATCCCAGAAAATCCATTGTTGGATAGACTTGCTTGTCTGATACAATCCAAGTAATGTCATTAGCCGATACAGTCCAGTCAGATCTTATGGATGGCTTGGCAAGCATCAGTGACAAGATATTGGCTGGATTCAAGACTTGCTATCCATCAGCACTTGAATACACTCACATTGATCTTGCTTGAAACTAAAATAAGACATATCCACAATAGTCTGGCCGTCCACCAGCGTACAGGGCAGTTCAAACGAGTTGAGGATCTCCACCTCACGACCGATTTGAATGCCAATCAGAGCTCCAATAACTATCATTGTTCAAGAGTCACATCAGTGCTGATACACTGCAAACATACGATACAGTCATGTCCAACCTTGATGCAATGCAATGCTGCTGTCTGTATTTTCAGTCTGCATCCTGATCCGAGTGTGCTGGTCCGATATATTCAAAATGACCAGTGGATGAAGAGTAATCGATAGTCCAGAAGATGAAGGAATACAAGCAACAACATTCTCACTCGAGTCTGTTCTAGTGCTGTTTTCTGGTATACCTGATCCAGTGCTATCTACTTCCATGCATTCCATCGTTGTAGATTTGCAGATTTGAAATGTAAAGGAAACCTCGTTCATTGGGATTTTAAAGTATTGCCTTGCGTATATTCATATGTGCTCCATCTCTAGAATCTTTAAACCCATTCGCAATATTCGACTGACCCTTACTGTTGACGTATAGTTTTTGGTTTAGATAAGCTTGCAATTTGCTATTGTCAAGCATCTACCAAATCAACTAGAATATCTTGCAGATCCAGTCATTGCACTTTAAATGGATTTCATAGTGCAGTTTTCTTTCAATCAGTAAAGCCATATAGCTCGACAAAGCAAAACAATGCAGTTTAGATGATTCACAACCTAAAAGACTTGAATGATATCAACAGAAACAAGTGTGCTGAAAAGATTAAAGATTGAACGCGTTTATATATATTCTTCATCGACCATACAATCATCATCGAATTCTTCAACACTATCGTTAATCATGCCATTATTGGTTAAAAACAGCATGCAAGTGTTACTCAACAAACCCTTGAAGACATACGGCGGAACAAGTAGTCTTGAACAATCGTTTGGCCCTATGCCATCACTCCTATATTCCGTCACTGCTTTTTGAAGAATATCCTTTAAAAACATGCGGACAGCCATCGCAACCAAAAGAATGGGCCGGGAGACTGGTTGTGTAGATGTGGTACTTTGAGATACATTCTCCACGTGCCAGTTGGAACTTGGTATCCGTCGCAAAACTGCCATAACCCATTGAATCTCGAGCGATTTCGCCTCCAATAAACTACCGGATGAAAATGATTCATCGGGTTGATTGCATAGAGAGTTTTTTGCAGTGTGATCCAATGAAAGTCTATTTTCATTTTTGCATATACTAGCATCTGAATTTTTTTATAATTATTAGCTTTATATATAATCTAAGCAGATATCATAGATTAAAGATAAACAGCCTACCAGAGCTAAAACGATCTCGCATTACATCAAATTTTGACATTGTTTGAAACAATGAATAAATAGGTTGGCTACAGTCAAGACAGTTTAATTTCCCACAGTAAAGACAGTATATCGGCTTGATAGAGTCTTTTTTTTCCACCAAAGGTGGTGGCGACATTTTTTGAGAACGAGGAAAACTCCGAATTGAACTAGGAGTATGTCCTAGCTGCCGACACCAAGCAACAACAGTTTGCAGTTTAACGGTAGTCAAACTATTCATCTCTATATATTGCTTGACCAATTTTGCACGTTGAAACTTGATCCATTACCAAAAAAATTTAAACAGAACAATCAATACAAAAAGTTAATATAACAGCACACGTTGTAAACAGTTGCACCATAAATATAATATACAACCTCGACAGATTTCCGTTTTCCCATACTCCAAGACATAAATGATTTAAAATCAGACGCAGTCGAGTAACTGTACGATGACTCTGAAATCATGTCTAAAAACATCAGTCACAGCACAAGGTTAAAGGTTGAAATGGCAAAATATTGCCAAGAAATTTAAACATACCTTTACGAATAATTGGATATCGCTTGCATCCAGCCTCAATTAGCTCAATGATTTCTGAAGAAAGGGTGGTTAGAGTATTACTATCAAATGCGGATGTCGACTCTGGGAGATTAACTGTGCGTTATATTATAAAACAAAAATGCACATGGAGAATTGTACTCCTGTCAGCATTCTATTATTTAAACAACTATTCAAGATCATCAATTCGAACTATATTACCTGCATTTGAAATTGCTGGCTCAGTAGCTGAAAGGTCGAATATATTAGATGGAGTTGCTTGAGAGTTTGAATTGCACTCTGGTCCAAATTCCAATGCATTAGTAGTTTGATCATGATCGGCAGTGATGTGTGTAGAATGTTTAAGTTTGGTGCTACGATGAATTTCAATCTCCAGTTTCCGCTCTCCTTTAGCTTTATTTTCACCCGAAAAGTGAAACTAATAGGTCATACAACAAAAAATTTGATTAGGATCTAGGTTTCTAATGAAGATACGAATAAATAGCACCAGCATATATTATATTTTACATTGAGCATATGGATAATATTGATTGGCTTATTGATTGGGTCCCAAAAATGGATCTGTAATCTCACTGGACACTCTCCCCATCCGCATCTAGAAACTTCAAATGGTGGTTGGGTGACATCAATGACATCATATGGGCGATAGTCTGGATGAAGAAAAAACCGAACTTTTCGAACCAAACAGCCAAAGTCTTTGCTGCCAACCTTTTGCAACAAATAGGTAAGTAAATAGTTGAGCGTTTAGAATACAAGTTAGACAGATTTAAACTGCGTCTTGACCCGTTTACAATACTTTACATTTGAAGAGCCTTTGATAAAGACTGTCCACTTGTACTGATCCTTATCTATTTTAAAGTGCTGGTCTTCTATAAATGGAAATTTCAAGGTAAGCATCTTGGAGTAGATTTAAAGTGAATTAAAACGCCTACCTTTTGCAACCAACTCGGCAGTGTTTCCAACAATAATCTCTTGTATGAGATGGTACCTTGACTCTTTGATGTGACTGGAAAAAAAGTCAAATATCGATAAACCAAACAAGAATTAAACGACATTTCAAACTTACCCTTTAAGATCGCTAGCTAACATAAAAAAACTGCCATTTTTGTCCACTTCCAAAGATGCATCACCCACATCTTGCATGTATACAGAGTTTTTGTCTGAATCTGATTTAGAACATGACTCGTAACGATTATCATCAAGCGTATCGCTATTTTCTGTATTGCTATGCGACAGATTTGGAGATATAACAATTGGAGCAATTTCGATTGATATTGGAGTTTCAAAATCGCTCCAGTCCACCGGTTCGTGATAAACTTTGATTTCAGGAGTCTGTGGTAAGTTTAAAGGTGAAGATGGTTGCTACATACAGCTGTCAGTAAGACATCAAAAAGCAAAAACCAATCTTACAGCCCACTCACTTGAAATCGCCTTTGCCTATAGAAAACACCAAATAGCTGTATCAGGATTTTATCAAAATGGTAAAATACAATGATCAAATAGGATGCAACTTACAGATAATGCTGACCAGAAATTTTAGTTGACATGGCTTTAATTGATGGTTGCTTGTATTCAGCCAGATGTGACGAATTCTATAATTTTGACTATAATAGAGTCAGCAAAATTACAAGATGGATATTTAATCATAACCAAACTTACTGAAATAGATGCAAATGCACATTAGCAAGGCAGTTGAATACATGTTATTACATAAAAAGCTTAAAACTGTCAAAAAAGCAAGACTGAAGATTGTATAAAATGAAATCTATTTTAGCAATCTACTATACAGACCAGCCATGCATATTGATTTAGACTCAGTCAACGCACCTTACTGCAGGACTATTATAACTATCTGAATCACCAGGTTCTGGAAAAGGATCGATAGAGGTTGAATGGGATTTGTAAAGACTGCGTGGATTGGCAGAGCCATGCTCACTAAAAGAACTAAAGAGTATTTCTTCAGTCAACAACAGCAGCTACACAACGACAGTATGCAGACAACACCTGGCGACGCAGAGTAAAATACATACACTGCATGATCTTTAGCTTCATATCCAGCTATTATGCCAGCTAGCCCAACTCGATCTAATGGATTTATTTAGTGGGACGACCTGTATAAATACCAACTCAACAACCATTCACACACCATATCCATTGGCTAGAAGATACTGCAAGGTTTCAAGAACGTATTCAGTTCGAGCAATTTCAGTGCGGATTGCAGTGATTTCTTGACGACGAACAAGCAGCTCAACATCAAACTGCCGACAAATGGCATCTGCAGCCAATTGATAAGACTCGCTTGAGGGATTGGCTGAATCAGAAGAATCGCTTGCAGTGGTGAAGCAGTCATCAGGAATAGAGTCTTCCAAAGACTGCATTGGAGTGTTTTCAGGTCGAAGCCAAAGGCAAGCTGATATTAAATCTTCACAAATTCACAAAACAAGACTCTTGCCATCATAGTGCAAGTCAAGGTTTTTAGACTATATTCATCATATTCACGTAGAAACAATGCATCTTTGAATACTTTGAGATTGTACTGTGTTGAATAGGAAATGACTAGTTTGTATGATATGAACTTGTTCAGGTTGATTTCTACCCAACACAACGAATACTTTATTCACTGCAATCCATTGTTTTAATGCTGTCAGCAAAACTCTACTCTGTATTCTCAGATATGTCTGCGTTCTAGTTTAAAACAAGGAATGAAACCATGACAATCAAGAGTTTAAAACACTGTTCAATAGATTGACTTTATAAAATTAATTCTTCAGAATTATTTGGAAAATTAAACCCAACCTTTCCCGACTATCAAGTTTTCTGCTTGCTGCAGTCATGCCACTTTCTCGGTCATCATCTCCTGACGCTTCCGATCCTTTGCTTGAACCTCTACCAAATCACATAATCACCAACGATGGTCTTCATACACATTTTCAAAAACTACATAGAGATATTGAAATACCATCAGACAATCCCAGTCAAAGTAGAGTAGATTCTTCTTCAGTTTGTATGGATCCAATCGCCATTCAGCAAGTTTCTAGTAAAACAGTGGGTAAAGAACAGGTGCAAACCCACTGTGCTAGGTATCCTGAATCCCATCTGAATAATACAGCACCCTCTGCCTCTGTTCTCAACACTCGTGATGGGTCTTTATCTGACAACCAGGGTCGATTGCTCTCAGTTGAAGTTGTCGACGATTTTGAAACAGACGATGATGTGTCGCCCCACTCTAGATACTATGGTAACCAAGCCGCTATGAGTATTGCATCAACAAGAATGCAAACTAGACATAACTCTTACTTTGGAAATACAAATCACGATTCTTCCCATGTCAATAGCAGCCCTTTAAACACTAATCCTGAACACACATCGTATTGGCAGCGCTTATGGACACGCATCAACACTCGTAGATCTTCTAGAAACACACGCAGTTACCAGCAACTACAAGGCGGCTCACCACCGCATCAGCATAGGCAATCTGATGCTATAGAGAATAATACAGACAGTCAAGTAAGTCTGGACACAATACACAGTTTCCTGGGCGAATCTATTATTATTTCAATGCTGTCATGTTGCTGTCTGGTAAGTTGGGCTTTGTCATTTTCGTATGCAATGTATCAGCATCAAATATGTGATGAAATTCAAAATATTAACATCTTACTATAGTGCAGCTTACCTATGGGTTTACTTGCAGTTTACTACGCGGCAAATGTAGGCCTTGTGTTGCAATACTATGTCTAATATTTAAACTTTAATCTGGCATACAAAGAATGACACTGACAGTTGAATTATCTTGTATAATTACTAATATACTATGATATACAGGTAGATGCACTAATTCTAAGAGGAAAGTCGGGCATGGCTTTGCATTATTCATGTATAGCCAAAAAACTTGTATATATTACAGCAGCAATCACGTTGGTCATGTATATACTGTTCTTTTTTGTTCTTATGCAATTACTTATACCGCTTTAATAAATATACTATTTTTTTGAGCTCATACTGTAATAAAAAATCATGCAGTGTCTCATGTTGCGAGTGATTTATAAATCAATATACAGTCGTATTCACATACAATCAATCACGACACAAATGTCGATATACATAATACACAGCCAATACCATGTTATGATTGGTGTCGGTTTACTGTACAACACTGTATTATTCTGACAAAGTCGATTGGTTATTATGCGTGCTCATTTTTGTATAAACCAACTGGACGAGTGTTTACATATTCATGACACATTCATGACATATTCATGACACTTGACCAATCCGCGACTCTGCATTCAGTCAATCCAGACATTACAAGTAAACACTGTTCGACATGCAAACACCTCGTTGCATTCCAAAATGCACAATCTGTTGA
>NW_006281104.1:1170197-1244184 GCF_000203795.2 Batrachochytrium dendrobatidis JAM81 | reverse complement strand
GACCAGTCAACACTAATATATCAGTTGCAATGTATGAATTTGAGTTGAACTTGTCGATCGTGCAATGTATGACTGTCATCAATGATCAACAATAGTCAACAATGATCAAAATACAACATCTGAATACACCAGTCCAGTTCAAACATATAGCGTCATCGTGTGTGTCGTATGATGATCGTTGTGTTTGAATACTGACAACACAAACAGTGACTGCTACAGTATTCAACGACTAAACAATCGCATCGACAGAATGTTTCCAAACACGCATCGTATTTTGGACATCACATCATAAGCTACAGATTCTGTTGTTTGTCATGGTTTGCTGACTGTTCAACAAAAACCAGTGTTGCAAGGCGTATGACTACATCACACATCACACTACACTGTCAGATACTGTCAGATACTATCCGATACTGTACATATTATGGCACACCACGCTACACCACATTGCATCACATACATTGCTTGATACCATCGATTTTAGATCATGCAAACAGTCTAGTATAACGGTAGATCTATGTCAAACAATTGCAATCACACAGACTCGGACTCGGACTGTCCACCAAACAATCAACCAGACGTTGATGTCAATACACGCCATACATGTAGTCAGTGTATGTACAAACAAAATACATGCTCTGGCTGCAACATAAATACAAATGTTTACACCAATCGGCTAAAATCCACCAATTTGGTACAAATTGTCACAATTGTCACAAATATTGACAACCATGACAATTGTGACAACCATGACACAATCTGATAAAATGGGTTTAAACTCGATTTAAAAACTTGCACATTGTTGTCAGCACATATCATACAAATGCTACACTACACATGGCTGTATACAATGTAACGTGTGTCGTGTTTGCAGTGTTTGCAGTGTTTACAGTATTTGCAATGTCTGTCAAACGGATTGTATGGCATCCAGTCGTGTCACTCAGTTTGAAGTAGCCGTGATACTAGAACAGTAATCTACATTGACAACATCATCCAAATACATATATTGGACAGCACAGCCAACCATGTCGTGTTTGGTAGTTGTGTGTACCAGTTCAATTGACCATGTGTTCGATTGACAATGTGTCCATTTTAAAGCATTTTTGTTGATTGCATTACACCGGTATATTGAACTCGGGTGATATTTCAAATGTCGGATAAGCAATTATCCGCACTACGGCTATGATTATCCGTTGACCGTTGAACATTATACATTGACCACTGTACATTGTACATTGGCACTATATGTGTGTACCGTTTGGTCATGACTGACTGATACACGACAGTCTGATACTAACACAATACAACAATCAACACAGCGTGCATACTAAACACCAATAGTCGTGTATATTGTCAACTCAACACTGTCGGTATATCATATACATACACCAATACACTAATGTCCAGTATGCGACTGTATATGACTATATATGACTGTGTACAATACATTATAAACAACTTTTTGGATATTGTCAATTTAGTTTATTGTGTGATGAATGCAATATGTACATGATCAAATACAAATGGTCAAGTATTTACAAGATTCTGAACTAAACAGGTCAAGGACCTGTAGTTGCAAGTGTTTTGTTCTTGTTGATAGTATAGCGCCGTTCAAAAATGGTTTTTGTAAAAATATTGTACAAGACTTTTGAGAATCCAAAGATTTCACCGTCGAGTGACATGCCAACATCAACTGATAAATTTACATCGAATGAGGCCGGGCCAGAGTCGAGTCGTTTGATGTTTTCAAGGTTTGATATGTCTTTTTGGATATCA
This sequence comes from Batrachochytrium dendrobatidis JAM81, assembly GCF_000203795.2. Lineage (NCBI taxonomy): Eukaryota > Fungi > Chytridiomycota > Chytridiomycetes > Rhizophydiales > Batrachochytrium > Batrachochytrium dendrobatidis. Next base: position 1,242,408 of record NW_006281104.1, on the reverse strand, counting down.
AAGTTGATGCCAACTTTGTTTGCAATCGACAGTGACGTTTCCAAAAGATCAAATTTAAACACTTCGGCTGCAAGTCTGAGTTTTGGCTTGAGTGCAAACTCCAGTCGTGTTTCAGCAATAAGCTTGTCGGCCTCGACGTTGCTAGTATATACAGGATTGAACCCGCGGTATGTGTTTTTTTCATTAGATGCAATGCTGGTTTCAAAGTTGGAATAGGACATGGTCAGATTTGCTTTTGATCGGACTTCAGCCAAAATGGTCGCATCCATGGTAAACTCAAAAACTAGCTCAGGACCAATAGACAGCACTCCAGGAATGTATATCGGAGTCAGTGGGTACTCAAAAATTGGAATGGTGACCAATCGTTTGTCCAATTTGACACCTATGTCAAACGACAGCATGGCATACATGTCTATGTCACCTTCCCAGGTCAATGAATATTTTGGCTTTTTGAACAGTCGACCAGTTGCACGAAATACAAGTTTTGTCCGTGCTTTGATACCACATGGATTGCAACCGACTCGGAATACACCGCCTGCATCTGATGGTTTAATTTCGATTGATGGACTGGCTTTGAGATCCAAGTTGAGTGCGATACCAACAGTTTTGGCGTTTGGTTTGGATACTCGACCACGCTTTTGCAGTAAATGGGTGCTAGCTTGACCATTAGAAATATCATCAGCAGTGATACCACCACCTTGGCTACTTTCGACACCAGGAAGTGCAAGAATTTCAAAACTGCCAGTAACACCAGCCTTTTTTGGGTTAGTGGTTGTAAACACGACAATTTTTCGTTGAGCGTCAAGTTTCCAGTCGGTAGCAAGAAGTAGAGCCTGCTCGGCTGAATTGCCAGTTCCACAGCCATGTTGCGATCCAATCACCAACAGGGTTTTTTGGACTTTCCAGTTGGTGTTTGGCAGTGGTTCAGTAAGCACCATCGTAACTCGATTTCGGTTACATTTAATAGACAAAAGGCTTTGGATATTGTCGAGATTGACAGATGGGACGTTTGCAGTGATTTTCATTCCAGCCACGACAATCGAATCACGGCCTTTGAGCGGATCGTACCATTGTGAAATGGTTTCAGGTGACGGCGCCTGATCTTGGAGATATGGACGAGTTTTAAGAGCACTTATAACCCGGTTCGTGTTTTTGATTTTGTTGACAAACGCCTTGAACCTAGAAGCTCCAGCCAACGGCATGGGAGTTGCATTTACAACGCAGATTATCAACAGAATTAGAGTGACAAATAACATATTTATACGGTTTGTGCTTGGGAATTTGCAAGGTTTGATACAGTTGTTGTTGAGATTATGGTTTAGATTGAGCAAAAACAGGCTGTTTTTATATCCCAACTGACAATCGATGCATTGTATATTATTTTTTCTCAGTTTGCAGTTTACAGTATCAGGGTGGAGTCTGCAGTAGTATTTCAATGAGGGTTGGCCGCCCTTAATTTAGCTGTGCAAGACAAGAGTGCACTTTAAAATTTATCTTGAACAGCAGCTCTCAAATACTGTCATATACGGATGCATCACACATACCGCATTGTCATTTTTACGAGTATCATTATATATAGCATGTAGACTAGTGGCTTCACATTCGAGATTTGAGCCGAGTGGTTAGACATACCAACTCGTATATCGATAGTATCAACTCGCACCCAATATTTACTGCTTTTAAGGCGCGAATGACCCTTTAACAGTCTGATGGACTAAAGCACTGTTAAACTACATACAATCAAATATATCAATCACCATTGTACAGCTGATTTATTAGTTGTATTGTGTTTGTAAAGCCAACATATCCACCCTGATTTAAACCAGTGTCAATGTGCTGACTGAGAGCCCGTCTAATAAACAAGCCATACAAATCTAGACTCGAAAGCAACTGCACAGCATTCAGATTGATCTACGAGACTGTAGGGTTCAGCGAATCGACTGCTATGGGTTTTTTTAGTTTTCTGATTGAGCTCAGTTGTCAATTTCAGTTTGCATAACTTGGATTACATTGTTTGAACGTGAGCCAAAATGCAAGAGTATTTGTTGGACATTGGTAATGCGTGATCTTTATAATGGGACTTTGCTGAGATGTGCAGTCTGTTGACATGTATTGTGTGTAGATACTTGTGTGGGCTTCTATGTTTGGCACATAAGCGTAGTCGCCACTGACGAAGATCTATAGTGATAAGGGACCCTCAACAATGATACTTGAGCTACGGCCCTTATATCTTTTTTAGTATTCTTCCACTACTCTCCCAGCTTGTAAAAAACGCGACCTTCTTAATAAACAACGCAGTCTACTCATTGGTTCATTCCTCTGCTATCTTTTACTTACTGTGACTTTCAAATCATGAACCACATCAATATCTCAACATATCTTCGCGAGCTACACCATTGCCACAGTATGCATCAAATCTATTGTTGTATAATGTCAGCACTGCTATGCTGAACCATGTTGAACCATGATGGGCTATCCAGATGTAGTTGTGCCATTTGCGTCAAAAATACGATATATCGACCAACATTCAGAAACAGTTGGCACAGTAGACACCATTGATGTGTTCTGGCTAACAATACAATTGGACATGTCATGTCATTAAATGACAAATATGCAATGTAGTAGCCAAAGTGGTCTGATAAAGCATGATACGATAAACAATACAGTCAGACACCAGGACAGTATCAAGAAACGAGTATACAAATGCAACTGATTCGAGATCAATTATCATGTCATACCCGAGTCTTGCAATAAATGCAGTAACCATGATCAAGCATTCAATGTCGTATGTTCAATGTCCAATGTCCAATGTCGTATGTAACGTGAATGGTTTATTGCCAGTGTTGTATACCAACTACTGGACATATCAAAATATACAATAATGTTGATAGATTCAAACGACTCGTTACTTTCAGAAACAAGATATACTGACAAGATTTCACCCATATTATTGTACTAAAGCATTTTTAGTATATTTTAAAATGTAGACATTTTTATCATACAAGTAGTCGTGTGGCCGATTGGGCATGACCACAGACTGAGCGTGCATCATGGATGCCATGGTGGAAAATGGTAAACTTTGATTACATTCAATTGTTGTTTTGGTCGCGTTTGCTGGTCTAATCAACTCGTGTAAGCTTAATCCGACTCTTGACCACTCAAATTCTCAAGCATATTCAATCACAGCTTGCTGTTTGACTCGATTGCAATGACATGCCAATAATTCAAACAGTTCCAAACACATTACTCGAGTTTTGAATGTGTTGCTCATTATACGCCATGTAGTACATATTCAATCGTGTATATATCAGTGTTATTTCTACTGATTAACCAAGATGTGAATTTGACTGATGTTGGTGACTGTCAAACAATAATATTTTATAAATTCTTTGACTTGACCATCAAATCAGTGACGGTTTATCCATCGTCAACAACTTGTATCTGTTTAAAAATACTTGTATCATCGAGATAGACAATGAACCCGAGTGTTGAAGTAGTCAAGCAATGTGATATTCGATATCCTGGAGAGTATGACTCGGCTAGAGCTCTGGATCTGTATTTACCATCACTCGACATTGCAGAATCTAGCAAGAGACCCGGTAAACAGTTGTATTCTAATGTGTGCTCAATGATTTACTAATACAATGACTTGATTCTATATTGTCTAAACTCGTTTTCAGTAGCTGTGTTTGTCCATGGTGGAGCCTGGATTACAAGCAAAAAAAGTGAATTTGAGTATATGGGATATGCACTTGCATCGAGAGGGATTCCAACAGTTATAGCTGGTTATCGACTTTCTCCTGCTCAAGGTATCATCGATCCAAAGTTGTGCCATCCAATGCATTTTGAAGATATATCAAGTGCTGTTGCTTGGGTCTTGTCAAAAGAGGCAGTAGTATGTTTGGGCTTTACACCTGCTTATATAGTGCTGATTGGCCATTCTGCTGGTGCTCACTTGACTGGACTACTGGCTCTAAAGTCGATCAACTGTGCAACTCCAACAAAAACTCGTCTAGATCAAACAGCATCAATCAGGGGTGTGATTGGTATTGAAGGCATCTACTCACTATCAGATCTGGCCAAAACGTTTCCCACGTATGTGCCATGGTTTATTGAGCGAGCATTCATGCGTGATCCATTGCTTTGGGATAAAGCTTCTCCCAAAGAAGTAGCTATAAGCATGCTTTCTGAAAAATCGCATATTGCTGATGTCACTCTGCCAAGATACTTACTAATACACAGCCCAGAAGATGAGTTGGTAAATATGGAACAAACCAATGACTATGCTGCTGCATTGCAATCCATCAATGTAGATGTCGAGGTTTGCATAAATATTTCGGGTAGTCACGATGACATACTAAAAAACCCCGAATTACACGATAGGCTTGCCAAGTTTATTTCAAGTCTTGAATTCTGATTACATCGAACGATCTGCTTCGAACTGAAATATTGTAGCTCAACAATACGTTATAGTCAGATTTTAAAAGGAATTTACAATTGGCTTGCAGAGAAACGCTCTTATCATTCAGATATGTATTACTATATTCTTGCAAGCCAACAGTAAAATAAACAGAATGCCATTCACATTCTTCAATCAACTTATACTCTTAAAAATTCATACGTTATCAAAACGGTAGTAGTATCAAAATGTGGTTTATTGTCAATACAAATTACTTTCCCATTGCCAGCTTCATTTTTGCCAATCGCTCCTTCAAATCACCAACTGCCTGCGATCTTTGTTGTCGATCTACAGCGGCATTGGCTACAATGGTCGATGGGTTCTTTATGGCAACATTAGAGCTATTCTGCATAGACTAGAGTGTTGATGAATGATAATGAAATTGCCATGGACAAGGCAAAATATGTTAATAAAATAGTTGACCATCGTGAATTGATCTGGCTAAAACTACTATTCAAACCAAAAAAAGCTTTACATGGCCATATTATAAATTAACTCTGGTTGACTTACCTGTGTAGCAGTATGATGGCTAGATCCCTTGTTGATACCAGGCGATTGGGGGTCGATATATGAAGCAGGACGTGGACGACTCGTATATACATTGGAATCATTCAGGGTCGATGGTAGTGCGGATGTCGAAGAGTTTTTAAACATTAATTGCAGTCGGGTCAATGTTTCCCTAAACGAATCAGCACTACCACCACCCGCAGTGTCAGGCTCAAGCGCATTTACATCTAATAAGTGTATTCATGCAACCAATTCAGATTTATCAGAATTCATAAATCAACGCGCATTAGTTAAACTACCATCACTTACTTTTGAGGACATCTGGACCAAAACTCATATGTCGTTGGTATCCAGTCAAATTAGAGCCTCCATCAACCCCAAATGCATTCATTGCAGCAACTGTTGCAGCTGCATTCGAAGCTGCCGTTTCTGCTGCACTCGATTGTGAATATGCTGCTAGGCCTCGTCGGATATAACCTTGAAAATAGGAGCTAGTACGAGCAATTCTCTGTTCAACCAAATCAGCCGCCTCTGGATGCTCAAGTTGAAAGTGATAAAGTTTTTGAACTCCCATTCTAGTTTTTTCTTTGTCAGAAATCATCGAGAAAATGTACTGAATTTGTCCATCAAGAGTACTTTGATCTCCATCTGAATTCAACTCTTTTGTAACACAACTACCATCAAAATCGCCTGATCTGCGGTTTTGACTAGATGTTGACACAAAAGCATTACCTGGTGATCTAGTAGGTTGTATAAGTTGCGATTCTAATTCATCCTTTAAAAGCAAAGATCTGGTTTGAGGTGATGATGGAACAGACATATCCTGAGATGAGCGCTTGATAGCTTCAAAGTCTCGAGACATTCTAGATGATCTCGATAGGCGGCGTTCAGCTGCTCCAAGCATTTGATCCAAGTATGTTTGTACATGGCTATCGGCGGTAATATCACTGGCATATTCTCTCACGTCTTTACCAAGCGCATTCACTAGCTCGTGTAGAATCGTCTTGACTGTACGCAATGGCATGTCCGCCTGAGGGATCACATTTTCGGCAACACGTTTTTTCCAGTATGCTGGAGGGGAAAGTGACAAAAACTCGTGAATATCGACAAGAATATCGGAAATGCGAATGCTTTTCTCTTCTAATCTTTTTGGAAGTGTTTTAGTGACCTTCCATACACACTTCATCACAAGCTCGGTATGTTTAGAATGCAAAGTAAGAGTCTGGCCAGACATGTTGAAACAAGTAGCAGCAGACCGCTGAAGGATCCGCAGCAAGACCCTTTATAACACCAAAACGTACATTTTTAGTGGATCACAGGACAACATATGCAAATACTCATACAACAGTATGCATTTAAATTACCTAAAAGTCATGTTGCAATCGCAACCTTCAATGATGCGTACCATTAAAATGTTCAGTGCCCGACCAAGTACGTTTGCCGAGTCAATGGTTTGCAAAGTAGGATCAACAAGACGAAGTAAAACCTCTTGAACACATTGCTCTAAATTGTCAACCAGCACAAAACTCGAAAACTCTTGTTTTGAAAAAATACTCACTAAAAGACTGGAAATGTGCTTTACAAGTCTCGCAATGTTTGCTTTTAAAGGACTGAGATTGGTAAAGGCAATTCGTAGCTGCAAGGTTGATGCGCTGATAATATCATTAATACGTAATCCTGCAATATCAGGAGTTGTGCTGAGAAGTTTTTCAAGTTGCTTTAAACCTTCGATGCTTTGATTGACATCTAAACTGGTGACATGTGTGATCATTACATCAATCATCAAATCAATACGCTCAGACTCTGGTAAAAGATGACTAGCTGATTGGTTTGCTGAAACGTGTCCATGACCAGCATTTGCAGTCTGGCTGCTGTTCACACTACGAACTTCCATATTTTCGAAATCCAATGTAAACTCCTTGGGAACTGAGGGTGGTGCATTGGTAGTCTGAGTTGATCCACTGACGTGATTGTATGATTCTCCTGATGACCATGCCAAATTTACAGTGTTATCCTGGGTCGAGCCCAAGCGATATGAACTACCTCCATTTGACTCGTTCAGGTATTCCGAATCAACCGATCCCGTAGTGAATGTACGCTTGGTAGAACTACTGTTTCGGTTTGCATTTTGAGTTGCACCAATAGAGTCACTTTCGGTGTTAGAAACGGATGGTAACAAAGATTTGCGGTTAACTGCGGCAGAAATACCATTTGTAAAAGTAGGCTGAACAGTAGAAGCATGAGTTGAAGTATGCGGAGGTAAGCGTTTGAGTCGTTCAATCAGCATATCCTTATCTTTTTCCGATATTTTTCCAAGATGTGCATAGATGTCGTCACCAATAAGCAAAAATGCTTGAATGAGAGCATTAAGAGCACTGTTTCGTACAGCAGCATCTCGATCGCTAATTTGTGAAGCAATCACTGGAAGGGTTTTTGCAGGTACAAATGCTGTCAAGCCATTGCGCTGAATAAGCGAAGATAGCTCATCCAGACATTCAGACCTTGTCCGTGAGTTTTTCGATTCAAGACCCTTGAGAAGATACTGAATAAAACGAGATGCAGGATAAACTCGCGAAATCATTTTCATAATGCCACGAACACGGGAACGAAGTGTTTCCTTGGGATCGCCTACTTTGATAATAAAATGAGGCAAAAAATTTGCTGCTTCGTTTTCAGTCATAAGAATGCTGTTGATATCAAAAATACCAAACATATGTTCAAGCAGCTCCAGTGTTTTCAGCGAAATACTGGTATTGGTATCGTAGAATCTGAGAGTAATATACTTGAAAAGAATATCACTATTTAAAGAAAAAAACGTGCGGCCTTCTTCAGCATCAGGCCCTTGACTATTCAACGATCGAACTGCATAGTCATCAAGCATTTTGAGACCTGCTAAAAAATCCTTTTCCTTGTAGTGATCAGTGCTAAACAGTAAGCTATGAAGCTCGGAAGATAAACACAACTGACATTGCTCAGATAAAAACTCAATGAGATGCCGGCGAGGTGTATCAAAAGCCCATCTATTCACACCACGATCTGCGGCAGTTCTAGCATCTTTGGCTCGCGAATCAGTGGGTAAAAAAAGAACTTGTGAAAAAGATGATTCGGCAAGAACAGCTTCTTTTTTCAAAACAAGACTTCCTGTTCGAGAAACTCGGTTTTTAGTCAAAGGCACACCTATCTTGGATTGTTTAAGATCATTCAAGGATGATGATGCCAATAAATTCCGTGTAGTAAGAGTATTTTCGCCACTATTTTGAGCAGGTTCACTTATTACGACTGGAGTCGCTGCAATCTCAGACTTGATAGACGCGACTTTTTTGCCTTGAGTAAGAATATCTTTCGACTTGAGACTTGAAATCGATTTTGATCCTGCTCCATCTATAGTTTCAGATTCAACAGAGTCAATCTGTGAAACGATAGTGGCAAGAGTAGAGCCAGAGTAGGTGTCTCGTGCTAGCTGACGCAGCGTATCGGCTTTCATATCCCTGATAAGCAAAGGAAGCACAAGCTGTGCTCCCTTGCGCACATCTTGGTTACGATCCTGAATGCATTGAAAAATAGCTTGGGAAATAAGATTAGCATCTGGAGCTGTCGATATGGAATCCAGTGCAAGTCTTTCCCCAAGCCATTTGATGAGATCTTTTCGCATAAGTGGTTGATCCGTTTTCAAACATGTAGCAATGTTTGATAATAACAAAGATATGCCCAAGGTGTCGGCAAATCTATCCAATGCAGAAGTAGCCATTGCTCGCACAAGAGTTTTTTGATCTGCTAGTTGCGATAGGATTGGAGCAAGAAATGTACGAACATATTTTTCAAAAGGCTTGCCCATGGCAATACAAAGCATGCCGCAGATATCTGTAGCAGATGATGCCAAGTTCTTGTTGCTGTCAGAAAGTCTCTGTTTCAATGCCGAAACTAAATCAAAATCTGCAATCAATGTATTAATAATTGTGATCAATACAAATAAAACTGGTTCAATTTCAAATTATATGAATTACAAACACCAGTATTAAAAATACAAATAACTTGCCCAGTGTTGGCTGAATTTTCATTTGAGTGGCCTTGATTGCTTCACTCAGTTCATCCATGGCAGCTTTTCTTTCTTTCCAGTTTGGATTTCCCATTTGCTATATAGACAATCATGATTAGCCATAGTTGCATGAGTTATACCAGCAGAGTTACAAATAAAAACAATTTTTGCACCTCTACTAAACTTGATGGCACTCTACAAGACAAGTCTACGCGTGGGAGAATGTCATCTACCACCTGTGGTGCATTTGACTGAGTTTTTGAAGCAACTAGCCGTGGAATGCTTGCAACTTTTTCAAATTCTGCATCAAGAATTGCCATAATTTGAGGCGAAACATCATTAAGAAGACCGCAGAGATCTGAAAGTAAAAGACCACATGAACATTGGTCAAAGTCTGAATACCATACAGAAAATATCAAAATACTCGACATACCTTTTCCAACACAGCGATATATTGTAACAAAAACCCCAATCGCGGCAGTTCTGACAGCTGCGTTTGAATTGCCCAAGCTCACTTTTAAAAAGTCTACAAGCACCTTGACATTTATACCCGTAGTAGTAAAACTAGACAGCATTTCGCCCATCCATAAAAGCAAATCTGCAATGGCTTTTGGACTTTTCAATTTCTTTGCGGGCTCGTAGACTATGTGGTTAAAATATGGGTGTAATTATTAAAAAACTTATTCGTTAGTCAAATCAAATTATCCAATATAAAATATGTCATCAGCAGCATGCATATTGGTATCATTACTCACGCTGAGATAGTACAAACGAAAAAGATGTTCTTTCAGCGCATGCCTCCATGCATTCACCAGCAACTTTTTTTACTTTTATATCGCTCATTTTATCGACACAGCCAGATATTATCAGCAAAACAGAGCCTTTGGTAAAGGAAGAGTGGGAGGCCAAAGTTTTATATATACTAATCATTGCCACCATAACCTGTACAAGTTGAATATGTACAAGTAAGTTACAGCTGTCTTGGCAAACCACCATAATCTAATATATGCTTCCAAAGATTGCTCATAAGCTAATCTTTTATACACTTTTGAGTACCTGAAAATTATTGTCTTTCCATCCTGGAAATTTAGATAAAAATCGAACAATTGCCTCGCTTGGTATAGGCGGCTCGTCGCTCCCAATCATCTCAGATATTTTTTGCATTGCTTTGGCATTATAAATGTAAAAAGTTACAAATCAACGAATATACGGAGACATAGATAGTACACAAGAACAAAATGAGTCGGGCGTTTGAATATTAAGATTAATAGGCTAGTAAAAATCACAAATTGCAAGCAACACACACCTTCAAGTCGAATCTTCCAGGCCGAGTTGGATAGATCCGCCACTAAACTGGTTCCAATCCATCCAATAACTACTTCTTCTGCTGATTCGTCAGAAAAGCTAAATCGGGGCTGCTCATCCAAATCAGTCTTGGCGTTTAAACTAGTGGCGTTTGATGGGGCCGATCCAACACCTTTACGCTAAATCAATGTCAATTGAAATGGTAAAAATAAGTAATGTCAAAACGCATTGCAAGTTTACCATATATGAAAATAATGTCAGATTCACTAGTCATTCATTAGATGGAAAAACATACTTTGACTGCTGCAGTTCCACGCGATGACGCTGAGCTTGCCTGAGCTGACATATTTGAGGTTAAGCCCTTTCCAGTAGCAGGCATTCGATTTTCTTTATCTTGTACCATCTGTGTTAAAGTTTGGTGTGCCATAGTATTCTTTGCGTAAGAATTAGTGCATTATTAGATCAAAAATAAACTATTGATACAATCAACATGTATCCAAGCAAATTGTTTTCATGCCATATAAATTGTGCATAAAATACCAAAACTGCATTATTCTTGTTGACAGTGAATGCTTCAACTAAATCCAAAAATCAGACTTACCTGCTGTGATGCAGGCCGATTTTGAGATTCGCCCAGTGGTCGTACCGAGGTTTTGCCTGTTGATGGGGCCACACCCTTTGCATTTCCAGACTTTATATTACTGTAATACTCGCGAATTCTGGTTTGCTTTACTTTATCTAGACGCTCTAAAGAACCCAGCATACTCTGCTCACCCAAAGTGACCATGATATGTCCAAGCGCCTCTGCAGATGCCTCTCGAACAGATTCCAGCGAATCATCAATACCCTGAAATGAGTTGATCAGTAACTATCTGATGTTTCAACAATATAAACCAAAACTGAACCATCAAATCTCGGTCAAATGAATACCTTGAAAAGAGTATCCAGTAAAAGCTTTGCACTTGAACGGGTAAAATCCTTTTTAGGTTTTTTAATAGTAGTCAAGCACCGAAGAAGCCATTGAACTGATTCGATTTTAATCTGAGGATTCTTATGGGTCATTCCAAAAACAATATCTTCCATAACATCCAAAATACTAGACGCCTGTCAATATAGGCAAATATAATCATATGCAGTATTGTTAAACAGCAGCATAATGGACTAATATAGAGTGTTGTAAATATTACCGTTGCCGATACAGCATCCAAAGAAGCTTTGAGTGCCTCGATAACATTTGTTTTCTTTTCTTTCAGTCTGTCCAAGATTGGACCAATAACCTAATATCAAGCAGTTCATGTATCGTCAAAAGTCGGAATAAATCAATTTAATGTGTGTGCAACAGTAAAGGTCACATAAATCAAATATTCTTACAATATGACGATATTGAGAAAATGCAGATCGTAAGCCCTTGGCAAGTTGAGTAATGCACTGTGCAGCAACCACCACCACAGTGACATTCGCGTCGGGTAATTTCTGTTTGGAATCGATATTCATACATTACAATAATATAAATATGAGCATACAAGCTATTTGTGCAATTCAAAATGCAACCTTGTTAGATATACCTTGGCAAGAGCATTAATGAGCTCGCCGTATCGACCATCTTCAATTTTTGGACAAGATAAAATAACGAGCAAACCATCCAATGCCTCCTTTCTCTCTTTCCATTTGGTTGATAGCTACAATAAACACAGTATGATACATTAATATACATGTATGGTGCTATATGAGGTAAGCAACCCCGCATACCAGATCAGAGTAAAATGACTTTGAAAGTTTGCCAAGAACATCGACTGGATCAACAAACTGAAACTCGTCAAATACTTCAGTAGGTTCTGTTTGTTCTGTTTGTTGCAAAACTATCACATTGTATTAAATTGACACGTTTCAAACATATTGGCTCGTTAGTTACAAGAAACGCAGGATTGATTCAAAGCAATCTGATGCTATAGTACACACCTGTCGCCTCTTTTTTTAATGCTTCGACTTTCAACATGTCTGCTCGTCGAACACGTGTGGCTTGAGGAGTAACAGTGGGCTCTTGTTCAAAAAGCGTAGTAAGTTCTTTTAGCTAAAATAGCAAATTGAAAATCAATCAAAAGCATTCATGTATAAAGTACGAGTAAATACAATGGCATTTCAAAATGACATGATATTATAATAGAAAGCGCAAAGCAAACCTGAAGTGGTTTTAATTCGTCAAGGGATCCTAGCAAAGCCTGTCGAATCCAACGAAACAACTCTAATGCAAGAGCAGTACCCTATGATATTTAAATACAAGCTGAATAGAGTGTCACATAATAGGCTACAATCAGATGCTCACGCATTACCTCGGCACGAACTGTTTTATCGCGATGATCAAAGATTTTGGAAAGAACCTTGGCAACTGGCTTAAAAGGCACAACAGGTATTCCAAATGAAGCAATCACTTCACGCAGAGCAGAAACACATGCAATCACATTCTTAGGAGTCTTGTGACTTAATCCAGCAATTAGACATTCCTAAACAAAAGATAGTAAAGTAAACAGTCTGAAAGCTATATATACCAACTCCAACAGTATGAAACCCATGAAAAAGCGTGACAGATTAACGTACAATCACTACATCTGCAGTATCGATTTCAATAAACATAAGAAGAATCTCCATTGCCTTGGTCTTTGTAGACGATCGAGTACTAGCCAAACATTTATCAACGACAAGCGGAACAAGCACTGATTTTCCTCTGTTTCATTCAGACCAAATACAATAAAGAAAACAGTTGCAAGAATAGTAATCGAGTTGGGTTAGCAGTTATGTAATTAGATTTCAAAATGCATTTATTAAAGAGAATTTGTGAATCTATTGCATACCTTGAAGCAATTGTGGCGAGTTTGACATATTCCATAGTTGCAGACACTCCAGATTCCAATGCGATTTGATTTGCATCTGACAACATGCCACGAACGCTTTCCTGGTACTGTAAAAATATTGGATCATTACCAGATTCTGCAGTCCGGAAGAGTTTTGCAAGCTCATCGTAAGCAGACTGACGAGCTTTCCATGACTGTTGATAGCAATTAAAAAAACAAACAGCAATTAGTTATGGAAAAGATAGAGCAAGACAACCAGGATTATGGTCGGACTATCATAAAGATCGCTAGTGCAATAAGCCAACATGCAGCAAGTTTCAACACTCGACAGGAAAATATCTTTAAATTCACTGTCATTGATGAGAGTGTCGATGCATCTTCACAACGTAAACTCAAATGGCTGATATCTTCTATCAAGTAAGATGGCCATGTGCACCGAGTCTTAATTGGCCATGCCAAACTACTAAAACAATAAAGCACAATGACACCTTGTGAGAAAGACGAGTTTCTAAAGGAATGTCAGTCCAGTCTTCTTCCAGCTGTTTGTTCTCGCCCGGAAACTCGGACATTGCTATCAATTGCTGGTTAAAGTCAAAGGCAACGAATTGTCTTGAATTTCTATCAAAATATTTATAATTCCAACTTGAATTCTTGTCATTTTAATCTATAAATACAGTTGATTGTGCAAGCTGTTTTCTCGCTTGATTTCCATCAAAACAGTTATAATCGAACACTGCAAACTATTAGTCAATGAGTGTGTCGGCTACAAAACTGAACCCTAAAAACTTGTCGCTTTGGCTCGCTCGTAGTAAACTTTCGCCTGGTCGAGGCGGAGAGTCGGTGAGTGGCATTGCAGTGAATTCTGCTTGAAAGTTACTCGTGTCATCTGCTGCTGCCTATATTGCATCGATTGATTTAAATAATCAAAATCGGTTTCATTACATTATATCGTGTCAGTCAATACATACCAGTTTGGGTATGAAAGGAGGTGTGACTTCTCGTGCCAAAAGTCTCTTCCATTCAGTCTTGCGGAAAAAATTATGTTTCTTGACTTTCATGGCTCCATCCTCGCCTGTTCCCAGTCGTTGGTCCGGATTCTTTTTTAAAAGCTAAAGTAATTGGATTGAATCAGTATTTTCCTTGTGTATGAACAGACACCAAAAATACTTGAATCTACTGTTTTAAACCACAACTGCAAACTCTTACCTTTGTACACAGATCGCGAGAATCTGCCGTCATATACTTTGGAAACGTTGGTTTCTTTTTTAAAATGGCTTCCATGATTTTTTTTCTGTTCCCGCCACAGAATGGAGGAGAGCCTGTAAGCATGTCGTAAAGCATAACTCCAAGTGACCAATAATCAACCCCATTCCCATACTCGAGCCTTTCTTCAATAACCTCTGGCGCCATAAACTCCACTGTGCCACATATTGTAGACGCACCAACCGCTACTTTTGACAACCCAAAATCTGTCAAAATAACATGTCCCTCAGAATCCAACAGTACATTTTCTGGTTTGAGATCTCTGTAAAATCGTAATTAAATGGTGACAAACAAATAATGTCAGTAGAAATAAGTGTGAAATTTGTGAATCCCTTAGTCCATCGGCATATACGCAAAAGCTCAACTGACCTATAAATAATGCCAAGCGAATGCAAATGTTCAATGGCAAGCAGCAGCTCAGAAATGTAAAAGCATGCTACATTTTCTGAAAACATTCGCTCATGTGCAAGATATGTAAACAGTTCACCACCAGATGCGTAGCTTAGAATAAGATATAGTTTTTCTGGAGTTTGAAATGCATACAAAAGCTTTACAATAAACGGATGACGAACAGCTTCCAAAATAGAACGTTCGTTTTGAGTATGCTCCGTCTCCTTCCCATGCAGCACAATAGAAGCTTTGCGCAACACCTTCATGGCAAACAAATTGTTGGACTTTGGTAAATATGACGCTCGCTGATAAGAAGATGGAGACACAGAAGTCAGTGCTGAATTATGACGTGATGAGGTGCTGTCGTCTTGTTTAATAGATATACCATGTGGTGATAAAAGATCGCTTGTAGAATGCGAGTCTTTGATGGTTGGATTGTTTGATACCGAGCATGTAGATGTATTAGGCAATCGATGCATAGAGTCGGCCAAATGATCTTTGCGCTTGACAAGAAAGACTTTACCATATGCACCACGGCCAATAACACGCAGTAAAGTAAAGTCATGGAGGGTAATATGTCGGCGAGTCGGTCGTGGCATATCATTAGTTGAAGACGAAACACTTCCATAATGACTGATGTTTCCACTGACGTGACTGTTGATATCGTTGTCCTCCTCGGTATCATCTTCAGCATCTGATGCAGCAAAGTTATGAATATCCACCACTTTGTCACGACTATTGTCAAAACTGCTGCGAAAATTATTTCGATATGAAGGTTTAATGGTGGTATCAGAGTGATTCGTATCATTGCTTATTGTGCGACTCAGAGAAAGTTGTGAAGACAGCTGGGACATTAAATATGTAGGTGATGATGCAGGAGAAGATGGAAGCACTTGAACTAGTAAAAATAACAGGATATTATCCACAATCAATATCAAGTTTAACATCATATTATTTCAAACAAATTGATAAACTATTTTACAGCCGTATTCACGTAAAATGAAACGATAAGAATGCCAAAATACATAAACAGCCAATCTTGTGAAATAGCTGATGCTAATCTTTACCAAATTTAATGAATAGTATTATGTTCCTTGAACTATTTAGTTGATTGGTTTTTTGATTACTGGCATGGAAACAACAGTTGTATTATCGCCACTTTTTTAAAAACTAGAATGTGGGCGTATCTACGGAATTAGGACACAAAAGAGCTGTATTGACAACAGTCGAACCCAATATTTGGATTGTAATAGATGGATCTGATGATCATACAACGCATGACGACTAAAAGAGGATAATCTCGGTTCAAATCATAGTTTGTAATCATATGATGGATAGATTTGGAAGAGTCGAGATTGTCAATTCAAGCCAATCCTTGGTAGGAAAGCACAACGAATATTAACATTGCTTATTCCAGAGCAGTGTAAAATCAAGATCCAAAAATGTTCCATCTTACGTGAATACGGCGGTGATATATTGGTCGACTTACCTTGCGGCATGTTGCAAGTTGATGAAATGGTTCCGGTCTGAGCATTCGGATTTTCAAATGAATGTTCAAGGTCTGGCTGTAATTGCTGTGAAAAACTACTCTCATTTTCCAAACAACTTTGACTGTCAGAATCAGATTTACTTGCGCATTTAGTTGATAAAGTAAACGCTTCATCGTCATGGTCAAAGGCGAACATATCTTCATGGTCAATGCTTATTTTTTCAATTGAAAGTATTTTCGAGACGTCATGAGTATTGCTTGCATCAGAGGTGATGAGTGATTTATTGTTCTTTTTAACTTTCATATTCTTGAATTATGTGATGGTTGAATAGCAATGCAATCAAATGCTACCTCAATAAGTATGAGTTTGTATTCAAGATGTGATCGTGGCAGATTATTGAAAAAACAGTTCAAATGCAAACCATAGAATCACGTGTTGAATTTTCATTCTCAAGACAGATTAGACTTTCATGGCATGCATTCCACAGTCGTATTCGCGTAAAACAAAACACTTTATCTTGCAAGTGATTTTCTTTGAATATTCAATTGTTGAACATTCGATGCAATTTCTTATTACAAATTGATTGCTTTTTGAATAAACATCTCCTGTTCTTGATGTTTGAAGCTGCTCAACAAATACATTATTATACTCTAATCATTGTCTTGAGTTGTAAGGACAAAGTTCCAATCTACACGCCGTTTGTTTAATGGTTTACCAACCATTTCTGATTAAAAACTTGATTGATTTGTGAAATGAATGTTGTCTAAATAATATGTGCATCTGGAAATGTTTCGTGCCATTATTGTATCCCAAAAACTCGGATACGTTTGCGTTGTAATTCAAGAAAACAACAACCACATATTTCAAGGATTCAACCGTTGTTTTCGTGTCAACCACACAATGATTACTTGTAGAGTCTCAGATTGGTCAAGTGTCACGAATGTGTAACCACTTGTTTAGTTGGTTTATACACAAATGAGTATGCATAATAACTAATGAATTTTGCCAAAATAATCCACAATGTTGTACAGTGAACTGATCATTTATGTACTTTGACACTCTTAATGTTTCATTTTAAATGAGTAGGGCTGTAAAACAGTCATGTATAGTATTGACCCTATTCAAATAAAAGTCAAATGGATAGTCAGGATAAATAAAACTCGCAAAATTCATCAAATAAACACCATAATATTAAATATATTGTAAAGAATAACAAGAGTGGGTATCGAGTGTTTTGATTAAGTAGCTGGATCAATATTTTTAGCAGTGAGTCTCAAGTCAAGACACCCACTGTCCGTATAAGAGCAGTGAATAACTTCATGAATTCTCGATATTCCAACTCGCCCATCGGTCGATTTCCAAATCGTACTGCTTCATACTGATCAATGTAGAATCGAGCAATGTCTTTAGATATAACTCCTCGATCCACCAAAAACATCACGTATCCTCTGCTAGTCATGCGGCAATCTCGTTCTAAATGATCTGATATTTTGCATACGGCCTCTTCTGTCAAAAGCAGCAGTAGGTAAGCATAAAGATAATGATAAAGTACAAAAATAATGATTACAAATAGTTGAAATTCAAATACCTAAAGCAGCGATAGTGCATATTGCCGCATCTTTGAAACGAAGTCCTTCAAATGTACTGTGTGGTTTTCCAAGACCAATACTGTCAGGGATCTGATCCACAAGTGGCTTTGCACTGGTTTGAATCGATGCTGTTCGTGAAAGTCCTGCTTGTACCAACTCATATACTGGCTAATTAATTGTTTGTCATCAATCGCATGTATTAGTGAGTATGTGGACAGGCATAGCATAAACTAAAATCCATTCTCATGCTACACCAAGACCGTTTGGCATCAGTTTACCAGGAGTTTTGAAATGCAGGAATAATAGCACAACTGACCAATTCATATATATTTGCTTACTTTTGGCAGATCCGAGCGATTGATTGGCACATAAAGCTTTGGGATATCAGCAAACGACGTTCTAAAAGCCATTCTTCTTGACGAAAGTAGAAGCAAAGCACCCAGAATCTAAAGAGTAAACAATCAGCGTCTATACAGATCAGCATTATTTCAGAACTCACACTAAGCAAAAGCCAGTCGATACTGAGACTATTATCAACTCACCAAAATCGTAAAGCTTGTTCCTACAGCAATCAATTCTCTCAGGTCATTTCGAACCCACAGAAATATGTCATATGCACAAAAAATAACCAGTAGACACAGAATGCACACAAGCACCAGCAGCGACGATACATTCAGCACATGCAGACCCATCTTTATCCCAGCCGATGCTCTTGCTGAATGCAATCCACTCTGCATTACGAATAATTGCAGTCAACTAATTGGTCATGTGAATGGCTGTCCGCCTAATTCATTGTCACGTGTTGCTTGATGTTTAAATTTCACTTTTGTCAAGCCATGCAAACTCCTCGATTGAAATGACTAGCGCAGAAGAGGATTACTATGAATTGCTTGGAATAGAATCAACAGCTACGCTTAAGGAGATAAAGAGAGCATATCGGTAAACAACAAGCGTATTGGTTGATTTTATCTTGACTAAACTAAACTCACATTCGACTGCTTTCTACTCATTCAAGTCGTAAAGCGTTGCTATGCCATCCTGACAAAGCTGGCCCTGATGATGCCAAAGCAGGTAATTGCTAAACTTTGATCTATTAGTTGGATATTGGTTGGCACTTAATAAATGCTCTTTTGATATTCCATACGCCTTTATAACACTAAAATATTAATTATATTATAGCCGAGTTGTTTCATCGCCTCACAAAGGCAGACGATGTTCTTTCTAATCCAGAAAGTCGTGCAAGATATGACGATCTTCACAAGTCACGAAGACTTCAGCAGGCAAGGTTCAAGGAAATGGACACGGTACGTCAAAAAGCTAAACAGGATTTGAATGAGAGAGAAATGCAGGCTGCAAAGCGGCAAAAGACGCATAATGGACAGACTTTATCTGCCGAAGCGCAAAAAAGTATGGCCATTGAGCAATTGCGTGAAGAAGGATTTCGACGTATGCAAGCCTTAGAATCTGAGAAGCGTCAGACTGCTGTCGCCAGTGTATCACTTGCCAATTCTATAGACGAGGCTAAAAAAGCTGTAGAAAAGGCCGATTTAATAGATTGCACTCTCAAGATCAAATGGAAAAAACCTGCAACCTTTACAGAAGACGCCATCAGAGAGTGTATTTTAAAAGTAAATAGCCAGTTAAGGATTGAAAAAATCCTTATGGGGAAGGCATCTAAATCTGAAGCAAATGTCGTTTTTAAAGATTTATATAGCGCAGTAAGCACTCTTGCTAAATACTAGAAATGTCTTGCAAACTGTTTAACATGTCAGATCTGCTAATTTTTCTATATTGACGCATTTTGGTAATCTAGTATGCTGTAATCAAGGCCAAACAAGCACAACATGATTGCTTGGATATGCTAACCATAAAATGGTCTGGATCACCGCCCATGGCTCTTGCGTACATAGATACTGCAGCAATTGGTCACGAGTTATTTAGTTCAACACAGAACACATCTGCTCCATTTCCTTCATTTGTTCCAATGCCATCAGTTCGTCAATTTACTGCTACTAGCTTTCCTATGAAAAATCCCTGTCAAAACGCATCTTTGGATAATTACGAAGAGCGCACTCTCCGCAAAATGAGACAACAGGAGCGTGAAATCATTGAGACTGAAAATTCTTGATCCAAACCTTAATCTCTGTTAAATGTATAATTGAAATCTGATGAGCTCTATTCACATAATTATTCAATACCAATCTGCTTTATTATAATATCTGGTGCATCCAATATAAACATTCAAATCAGATTGCATTCGTCGACTTTTACTCATGTGCATTCTGACTGTCATTGTCGATTTCTTTCGGTGTCTGAGGCGCTGTTTTATTTTTATCGTTCATGTCTTGCAACGACGGCTCACTTTGAACTGGTTGTTGAGATTCGTTGGAAATCGAATCCTGTAGCAACTTTTCTTTTTCTACCAACGCTATAAAAACTGCATCATGTGCCGCTAAAAGATATTTTTCTTGATCTTGTTGCACTATACCGTTTCAATTGTGATTAAAAATTGTTTGAATTCCAGAAGCATTTAACTGCATCCAGTTGAAAGTATAGCCACAATTTAGACTAGCACCAACCTTTAGATTTTAACATTTGTCTTTCAACATGTGGGAAAAGGAACGATGAAACCAAGTCCTCTATCATGTTGCAGGTACCGGACTCGGCATCCCTATTATTGTGTGCATGGTATCGAGTAAGCCAAAATTCGTTGTTAGCAAATTTCTACAGCATTGATAAACTACGAGCAAGTGTTCAAAATGCTTTGCATCAAAATATTATCTTCATGCAATCATTTTACTCACCTAGTTACCAACAACTGAGAAATATGATCTATTTTTGTTGCATATTCTTGAGCTTGGATTCGCGCCTGTTGATCTGCTGTCGATCCAATGTTTTCAGAAACAATATCTTGCAAGTACGTATCAACAGTTTCTTGATGCACCTGCATAACTTGTTTAAAGATTTCATCCTCTTGCTCCCTTTGTTGCATTTCTGACTGTCTTTTTCCTGTCAAATATTGTTGAAATTTAAACTCGATAAATATTAATAAACATGCTCATTATCTTTTAAATACATATCCCGCATGCCGCTCTCAAACACATAATTATACTACTCTACTAACTGACCACTTTCTTCAGCCTCTCGAATTTTTCGAGTACGCTCAGCTAGCATAACCATTGCATCAATTCGCCTTTCCTCTCGAAGTCGAACCAATTCTTTTGTCAAAAAATCTAGCGTTTTTCCAATGTATTCGCCTTGGATTGTGCTTTCAAACATAGTTTCCAGCTTTTCTTTATCAGAAGAAATAGATGGTAGTATGGTTGACTCTGTCAACTGTTTTTTGTGTAAAGTTTTGTACTGTATCCAAAATAAATATCAGTTAGATAATTTGGCATCGGTTTCAAAACCAGCCTATATTCACTTCAAAGCACATATATGCCTAATCCATCTCTTCAAGTGTACAAATTAGTCTAGATTACCGATTGATCATCAAGGTCGAGCAATAATTCGCCACCCTGATTGCGAATGTAGGTTTCACGGGATAAAGTGTTGTTGCTGCGCTCCAAGAAATCATCCAAGGCAGCCGTAGGAACGCTGATGTTTTCTCCATTGGCTTGCTCTTTTTTGATAATATGGCAAATACGAAGCTCGTTGATCAGTGCGAGACGACGCTCTTTTCCTGTTTATAGCCATAAATTCATTCGTTTGGGTAGCCAAGCACGTTAGTTTATATCTATATCTGCCTTGCAAATCAAAGTTACCTTGATACATGAGATTTTGTGAAATGCGGCCTTTTATAAGCTTTTGTAAAAAAATAGAAGCCACCTCCATTTCTTCGTCTTCTTCGCTCCTATAAAACATTATGTTGTATAAGTGAGAATGCCTCGAGTATATTTTAACAGCTTGCATATTGAAAGACTCTGATTCTTCAACACAATCCAAGTGTGATGTGGTGAAAACTTACGGAATATGGATACTAGGGGTTGGCGGTCGTCGAGGAGGCTTTTCAATCTTGATCGCGTACTTTATAGGAGTTTCTTGAATCTTATTCTTGATGTTTCTTTCCTGAAGTTTCAATGCCATGTTTTCAAGCTGTGTTTGGATATGAAGTTCCTGATAAATAAATAGCATAAAATTGATTCATCGTTAGACTTGCAAGAGTATTACATGCAAACTGAAGTAGCATATAATGCATTTTATCATCTCATTGATATGCTTTCTAAAAGTTTGGAATGCTTAAAAGGGGATACCTTCCGAGACGCACACGACTTGGCTGAAGACTTCCATTTTGGTAACTGTGTTTTGGCAGTAAGTACAAAGGGAGAAAACGACTTTTCCAGTTCAACAAGTGCCGAATATGACTCGAGCTCTTCAATTTTAATTTGTAAGGTTGAAGATGCTTTATCAGCAAAAGTCCCTTCGCGTGCTTTAGGTGCATACACTCTAGACCCATGATCTGCATAATCTGTGATAATATCTCTTTTTTCAATTTTGTTTTCTACTTTGGCTCTTTTTTCAGTGAGCTTACGAATTGCTATGATAGTAAAGAATAGAATTAGTCAATAGTTGCCATTTTCTTAATCCTACTGTGTATAGACTCTGATTATTATGAATTCATTGATATGTCGGTCATGAATATACACGAAGCTTGATACCTTTGATTCTTTTTTGGTTGATTTTTTCAAATGCAGCATCACGTTCTTGAAGCTTTCGTTGCCAGATACGATCAATCCGACTATTATTAACAGTTTCATTTTCCTGCTCGCGTTTTTGGATTACTGTAGTCAAGATTTTGAGCCGAGCTTCCTGTAACCTAGTAAACAAGATTAGTACAAGTTCCAAATTTTCAAACCATTCAGTTTGCACTATTTTTTAAATTAAATAGATTAGCATTGATACCTTTTAATCTCCAACTCTCGCTCTTGCCATTCTTTCAGTTCCATCTCCTCCATCATCTTAAGTCGCCGTTCAAATGTTTCTTGATCTACTACTAATGGAAGAGTGGACTCCCATGCACGCTTTACTCGAGCACGTTCGATCATCTCCAACTCTGCAACTCCAGCTGGAAGTCCTGCTCCATATGTCAGTGTTGCCAATGCGAGGAGTTCAGGTGGAGGAAGATTTGGTCTTAAAAGATATTCTGGGGAATAGGGATCAGTCTGTGCTTCGGATTCTCTGTATTTAGTGTTAAAACGTAAAGGACATGAGTAGCCATACTATGAATCTCGGATATTTTTCGTCAAATCATTTTGCCAATTGCATAAATAAACTCATGCCGTAATATTTCAGATGGCACTATTTTGAATGAGCCAGATTACAGATGAAATCAATCAATTTTTCACCTATATAAAGTTTGCGTTCCAACAGTCTTGGCATACGGGCTGGCTGGTCGTTGCATTGTGTCCTGTGCAGTTGCATGTTGTTTTTTCGCATAAACTATCTGACTTACCATGCCTGGCATATATGGCATGATTGGCCGTTTAAAATATTTAAATCTATCTGAGCCAACAACATAAGCCTGACTAGCATCTACTCGACGATCCTGTCCAATACCCGGCAAAAGTCGTTGAGGTTTTAAACTATACTCTGTAGTTGGATAATGGCGAAGTGAGCTGAACATGTTTTCAAAATGAGGATTAATAACCTATTACAAATTTCAGCGAATTCAGAAAATATCGGTCATTAGTTGCAAGACTCGGTGGTATCTTTACTGGAAATAGTTGATAATGAATTCGATCATGCTCTCACCACTTGCTGTGCCTGTGCCTTGGCCATAGCTTTTAAATGGTCGCTTTTTCCTGCTACAGTATAATTTGTATCTGTCATTTAAATAAACATTGGTTAATATATGGTGTCGGTTGACTTTAAACAAAACTGATGATTATTTGGTTAGTAGCAACTAGTCGATACAGCCGATGTTTAAGCCGAAAATATGAGTACTAAAATACGTACCATACAAGTAGTCGTGTGGCCGATTGGGCATGACCACAG
This sequence comes from Batrachochytrium dendrobatidis JAM81, assembly GCF_000203795.2. Taxonomy (NCBI): domain Eukaryota; kingdom Fungi; phylum Chytridiomycota; class Chytridiomycetes; order Rhizophydiales; genus Batrachochytrium; species Batrachochytrium dendrobatidis. Next base: position 1,218,526 of record NW_006281104.1, on the reverse strand, counting down.
ACTGAGCGTGCATCATGGATGCCATGGTGGAAAATGGTAAACTTTGATTACATTCAATTGTTGTTTTGGTCGCGTTTGCTGGTCTAATCAACTCGTGTAAGCTTAATCCGACTCTTGACCACTCAAACTCTCAAGTATATTCAATCACAGCTTGCTGTTTGACTCGATTGCAATGACATGCCAATAATTCAAACAGTTCCAAACACATTACTCGAGTTTTGAATGTGTTGCTCATTATACGCCATGTAGTACATATTCAATCGTGTATATATCAGTGTTATTTCTACTGATTAACCAAGATGTGAATTTGACTGATGTTGGTGACTGTCAAACAATAATATTTTATAAATTCTTTGACTTGACCATCAAATCAGTGACGGTTTATCCATCGTCAACAACTTGTATCTGTTTAAAAATACTTGTATCATCGAGATAGACAATGAACCCGAGTGTTGAAGTAGTCAAGCAATGTGATATTCGATATCCTGGAGAGTATGACTCGGCTAGAGCTCTGGATCTGTATTTACCATCACTCGACATTGCAGAATCTAGCAAGAGACCCGGTAAACAGTTGTATTCTAATGTGTGCTCAATGATTTACTAATACAATGACTTGATTCTATATTGTCTAAACTCGTTTTCAGTAGCTGTGTTTGTCCATGGTGGAGCCTGGATTACAAGCAAAAAAAGTGAATTTGAGTATATGGGATATGCACTTGCATTGAAGATCATCCATTAACAATATCACGTTTAAATCCACCAATAAAACCCATCATATTTGGCAAATCTAATAAATTTAAGCTTATTTAAAACAACGATACATCAGCGTCATGTATTCATTTTTTGGCAGTTTTAGCAAACCATTCCTCAATGGCGTCAACTTCAGAACTTGTACCCAAGAATATGCAAGAACGATCATGAATTGCCTTTGGTACAAGATCGAGAATACGAGTAGTACCGTTGGAAGCCTTACCACCAGCAGCTTCAACCAAAAGAGCCATTGGGAAGCACTCGTATAGCATACGGAGTTTTGCACCAGGGTAAAGGAAAACACCTCCATAGAGAAGAGTTCGATGCATCTAGACAAAGTAATAGTGATCACATCCATAAAAGTGTGGTATCAGATAGACATCCAGCATTTAATAGTCAGTAATAAAGCAGCTATTTGTAGGATAGGCTTGATTGATAAAACTTACATCGGCCACCATCGAACCAACATAGCGAGCAGAGTATGGAGTAAACTTTCCAACCTGGTTTTCAGATGGAAATTTGAGAGTATCAAGATAGCCTTTGATGGCAGGATCAAAAGAATTAGCATATCCTTCATTGAGAGAGTATATTTTCTTTTTGCCAAGTTTCATCTAAATCATTGTTCAATGTGTTAAATATTGCATTGAACCAGAGATTAGTACTCAATTAAAATGCAATATCATTTATAGCAGAAATACAAATCTTTAAAGTATATAAACCTACATCGCGATGGGTCAAAAGAAATTCGCCGATATTTGGATCTAGTGTGTATCCATTGACGTTTCCGCCCATGGCAAGCACCAATACAGTGCTGGAGCCATACATACAGTAGCCTGTAAAAATTCGAATGTGGTTGGACATTGTAGAATAATAAAAGCTGATTTTAGAACACTAGTCTATGATCAACATTGACCAAATCAGTATCTAAATTAGCCTTACCTCCAGCAATCAACTCGCTTCCTGGGCAAAGTACATCAGCAAGAGTGGCTTTAGCAGATCCATCTTTCTAAACAATTTTAGTCATGCAACATTGAATTTTAAAAGAGTTTAAGAGTTGGCTGCATACATCTGTATATCGCTTGACAAAAATGCAAAATAAAATGGCAAACCAATACCAACCACTTTATAGACACCAAAGATTGTTCCGACAGAGACACCACAATCGATGTTTGAAGAACCATCCAGAGGATCAAACACGACGCAGTACTTTCCGTGCTGGCCATCGCAGTAGATAGGCTCTTCATTTTCTTCAGAAATCAGCAAAGATGCTTTTCCACAGCCTTTGAGCATGTTGATCATGATCTCATTTGAAAGAATATCTAGCTTTTGAACATTTTCTTCCTGAACATTGGTGGTGCCAGTAACCCCAATGCTACAAAATAATAGAATCGAATTAAATCAAAACAAAACATCACATGATTGGATGAAATGGCAGGCACGAATCACCAGACTGATGAAGTTGAAGCCCAATACGATGGTGGATTGTAGAGTATCCATTCAGCATTAAAGCAAGGATTGTAGTGTTAGAATGGCTTACACATTCAGTAGTTCGGCCTTGCGCACAACATTAGAAATCCATTTGCAAGCGGTAGAGATGGAAGCGAGCAAGATCTATAGTCGGATATAAGCGTCAAGTAAAATAAATTCATAGGTATCAATAAGTCGAACAGATCATCAATGCTAGAGCTTTGATATATGCTTGTGGCATAGCATCGTAGTAGAATGGCAATCGTTTGCAAGACTCACAGTTAGATCACCAGTAGCGTCCTTGTGCACCTGCTGGCCAGCAAGTATGTGGGCAGTAAGAGTGACGATATCTGTCTTGAGATCGTCGGTTTCGCCTCCTTTTGCAGCCATAGTCGTGCTTGAGCTCATTGATGGATTGCAATGAACGAATCTGCTGTTTGGTCGTTGCTTGCAAAACACTGCTAGTCACATGACCTAAACTCACCCTGCCACGTGAGCATTCCTTGCCTGCAATTTTACAGCTGTTCCGATTTTACCAGCGAGTTTCTACTCTCAATATTAAGCTCGTCTGGTTCTTATCTAGCAGAGACTTTGTCTAATCTGTCTTTAAATACTATACATACTGATGGATTTTTTTCCTGCCTTTCTGGTCTCTTTTTTTCGACTGGTTCTCAATACCTTCTTTCGATCCATCAAGGTGCGCGGTATTCATAAGATCCCCACCAATGGGCCTGTAATCTTCGCTGTTGCTCCTCATGCAAATCAGTTTGTTGATCCTCTTATGCTCTCTGTCACTTGCGGTCGCTCCGTTGGGTTTCTTGCTGTATGTATTGATTTGCTTATTATGTGCTGATCCCTTGCTCCATCACCCAATTGCTTTGGACTAATCTGTTCAATTCAATTCAATGGTTTTGGTATTTCATTATTTCGACACAATGACCATGAATACTATGTTGTTCTAAATGATCCCTTCACGATTTTAAAATTATACGGACCCGCCCTCACTCTGACGGCTGATATCGCGCTATGGCGCTTTCAATTTTACAAAATATGCTTGAAATCTATATGCATACGTACTATGTGTCCAGGCAAAGAAATCAATGGATAAATTTTGGATTGGTATGCTTGGTCGAGCCATGAAGTCAAGTAAGTGTTTTGATTGTTTAGATTTACAGCCGTATTTCATGTAAAATGGATCACTACTTATCTTGAGCGATTGCTTTGGATATGCAATAGTTAATATTCGTTGTTCTTTCCTATTGCAAATTGACTGTCAATTCTTCCAAACACAGCGTCCATCATATAATGCAATCAGACTAGTTTTAAACCAAAACTGTTCACTTTTGGCATAGCCATACATTGTGCAATTGTCAAATTTAAAACTGAATTTATATATTGCAATTCAGATATTAAACTTGACCGTTTTCAAATCTGTAGACTCTACTTTGTATCCTAGAATTCTAATACATTCGCGATCTAGCCCAGTAGAACAAAGATTGCAGTCTCAGGAATACAACTGTTGTTTCCATGCCAATCACCAAAAAAGGATACAATGTTATCCAGTAAAATTGGTGCAAACTATCGTTTCATGAGACTGGGTGTTTACTGTGTGCCTTTGTACCTTTTTCAGTGCTCCATTTTATGTGAATATGAATCCAAAAACCTATCTCGAAATATACAGTAGATGGCGTATTACTTTGTGATTATACTAATTCTTGGACATCAAGTTTCTGTTGAAAGAGCACAGGATGTCATTTTTTCTGGAAAAGGCACTATTTATATGCCTGATGAGTCTAATCCAAGCTTAATTCATGGTATCAACAGTTGAGTATACTTGTACTTTCGTGGTAGATAGCCTAGATACGGACGCTTGATATTCTTTTTGTTGTAAGCGTTTTGGATAAGTGCAGTACTGACTAATATTTTGAATTTATTTAAACAGCTCAATTTATCAAACAGATCAAGCCAAGGAGTTCGATTTGCTTGCCAAAAGATATGGGCACTGCAGAAGTAGCACAAGTCATTTCAGATACTGAGATTTTACTGTGCAAGCCCATGATTACACCTGGTGCAGTCGCATGTTTGCGAGTCGTGGATGAATCTGGAAACATGCCAGGCACTGTTTACAAGATTTCGCCTCATGTGGACCAGTCACGCATGTTTTCCGAAGTAACTCGTCGTCTCTCTCATAATGGCGCAGTCGGAATTTTTCCAGAAGGTGGTTCTCATGATCGACCAGAATTGCTGCCTCTTAAGGCTGGTGTGGCTATTATGGCCCTTGATGCGGTTGCAAAACACCCTAATCTTCCTTTGAAAATTGTTCCTTGCGGGCTGAGCTACTTTCATGCTGACAAGGTATGTTTTGACTTTCAAATCCAGAGTTGTATTTACGCAAAACGGATCACTTGCATTTATCATGCAGTCACTATTTGGCTTGGATGACACAACAGTTAAAAATGTGTTGTGCCTTTATATTAGAAATTGACTGTACTGCTTCTTTCAAACACAGCGTTCATAATATGATACACACAAACTATAGTTTTCTCATATTGTCAAACTGTGCAAACTCCTCTGTTGTATTCTAAACTTGTACGTTCGCGTCCTAGTTCAAGAGAACAATGGTTGCACGTCTTGAATGCAGTTGCTGTTTCCATGTCAATCACCAATTTTTTGTAGGAGAGTTGGAAATTGAACAAATGTGATTTACTGAAGCTGTGGTGTAAACATTTGTCTAGTGCTCCATTTTATGTAAATATGATTATAAATGTTATTAATTCAACTAATGTTTCATGTCATTGCTTATAGTTTCGATCGCGTGCAGTAATTGAATATGGTGATCCAATCGAAATCCCTTCTGAACTGTTGGAACAATACAAGAATGGAGGAACGGATAAGCGTAAAGCAATTAGTCTTCTTCTTGATACAATTGAAGTCAGCTTAAAGAGTCTTACTTTGCAATCTCCTGATTTCGACACTTTAATGGTACTTTAGTAGCTCGAGTTTCAATCATGATCATTTTGGACGTGTTTGACTGTCGGATATCCAACCAACTAATTTTTGGTTTGGCATGTGCTGAATATCATTCAAATAGGTTGTTCAAGCCGTGCGCCGTCTATATACTCCTGTTGGGAAAAAACTTGACTTGGATCAAACCCTTGCCATGTCACGAAACTTTGCAGAGGTATGTTTTGCAGCGATCTATATATCTACATATGTTTGGCCTTGGTGTGCTCACTCAATCAACTCCCAATGCATACTATAGGGATATATCAGGATGCGAGACAACCCAGAGGTAAAAGCGTTGACGCAGCAGGTTTTGCAGTATGATCGCCTTCTCAAGTATTATGGAGTACTTGATCATCAAGTCAAGAACACCAATATCAGTAGCATGCGGGCGCTGTGTCTTTTTTGCTATCGCGCAGTAGAAATGCTCGTCTTTTTTATCCTTTCTTTGCCAGTGTATGATTATCTTGCTAACAATATATGCACTACTCGGATGGAAATGCTGAGATGATTCTAACACATTGCAATGGCTCCGTCTTTTTTTAAATATGTTTAGTCTGATTTTATTTTCTCCCTTGCTTTTTTTGAGTCGGATGGTCTCTAAAAAAATGGCTGCCGGTATGAATCTATGCTCTGTAGTTTCAATACTACCAAGTTTTTGAAATTTGCTTAAAAGTCGGATCTCTTGAAATTATATTGATTTGCAGCTTTGCTATGGTTGAATGATGAACTTTAATTGTTTGCTTTGATATTTCATTATTTTAGAGGCACTTGCTGGGTCAAGCGTCAAAATTTCTGGCAATGATGTAGTCACCACATGGAAACTCCTTACTGCCATGGTCGTGCTTCCCACTTTATCCACCGTTTATGTTATTATTTCTTATATCTTGGCGCGCGTCTATTTTACATCGTCGTACACTGCCATAGCTATAGCAGTGCTTACTTCTATTACTATTCCTACATTGGGATTTGTCACTATTCGCATGAGTGATATTGGCATGGATATTTTAAAATCACTTCCTCCACTTATGGTGTCTTTGACTACACCAAAACACTCCACCAAGCAATTGCGTGAGGTGCGTGCTGAACTATCAGCCAATATCACCGCACTGGTCTCTGGTCTTGGTCCACAAGTGTTTCCCAATTTTGAAAAAAAGCGCGTAGTATCCCATGACGAAGCGCTGTTGAGTATATACGCTGCACAAAAGATGAGACGTAGCAGTGCTTTGAATGATTGTATCAAAGAATTGCCGCCCAATGTACTGGATAATGATATGCTGTCATCCGTCAATCCAACCTGATTTCTTGTTTCCGCTATTTTAGCAGCTCATGATGTTTTTTGGATATAGGACGAGTTTGATCAGAATTAGTCTGAATCAACTCGACTTGTTCAAATTCAATAAATCATTGCAATACCATACGAAAAAGTGGTTGGCATTTTCATTAAAGACTTGGTTTTACACTATAGCATTGATTTACTCCATACTATATTATGGTATATTAAACAGAAAGTCCGGTCTTGGCTATGATCAAATAAATATTCCCTGCCAGTTTATTCGATGAATTTAAAATTTCTGCATTGAATTTACGGGCTATTCAAAAATGATTTTAACAGCATAAACAAAATAAGTGCCTACAGAATATAAAAAAGATGGACAATATAAAGGTAAAAGCTAGCATGGTCATCGGCAATCGGCTATTCCACCAAGGAAAAAATAAGTATTCATCAGATATCCAAACTACACACGCCTAGAATTAGCGACAAAAGTATCGAGTATCGATTCCCTGTGAATAATCCCATACGATAATGTGTTGATCCTGACTACAACTGACAACTTTTGAGTCGTTAAACTGAAGCTTGAACACACGAGACGAATGTCCTCCGACGAGTTCATGCAACAGCGTGCCAGTATGAATATCCCACACCTTGATGGTTTCGTCATACGATCCGGAAACAATGCGATGCTGATCAAACTGAAGCGTACGAACCAAATCTTTGTGTCCAGTGAGCGTATACAATTGAAACCCAGTATGTGCATCCCATACCTTGATGGTTTTATCTGGTTGACAAAATGGTGTATTAGCAAAATAAATTACTGATTCAAATGCATGTCAATTTTCAGCAAAAACAATAACCTACCAGACGATCCTGAAACAATAATATTGCCGTCAAATTGAACACAAGCAATGCCACGGGTATGTCCAGAAAGTGTTCGAATAAGGAGTCCAGTGCTCATTTGCCAAATTTTAATGGTACGATCTAAATATATAGATATTAGAGATACATCATTGCATTCAACACCAGCCCAAATGTGTAGTAATATATCAAGATATAAATAGATGATTGGTCAATGCCTAATTGTTGAAACAGTAGAATTGATATACAAAAGTATAAATGTAAACCTACCTCCAGAAGCACTTACTATCAACCCATTCTCAAATTGAATAGCGTTGATTGCAGCACGATGTCCATGCAGTGTGCGCAACAATTCACCAGTCTGAGTATCCCAAACTTTGATGGTTTTATCTTTGCTACAAGATACAATGACAGAGTCATTGAACCGCAGATTTAAAACAGATTCCGTGTGACCATGAAGTCTGCGAATAATTTTGCAAGACTTGAGATCCCATACAATAATGGTCGAGTCTGAAGAGCCCGATATAAGAGTATTGTGATTGTACTGCAGACAAAGAACTGAAGCCATGTGCCCAACAAGAGTATTGACACAAACACCGCTCTTCATATCCCACACCTTGATCGTATCTAATAAAGTTTGATGCACATAAAATCAAAGTCAATAGATTGATATTGAGACTCGCGTCATGTAAAACAAGAGTTATACCATCCCGTGATCCAGATATGATTTTATCTTCATCAAACTGTAGGCAGTAAATAGCCTCATCATGGGCATTAATATTTCTTGCAGTGTAGATTCCGTCTCTCCAGTTTCGACTAAGCAGAAATCGTTGATGATAAATGTGCTTCCAATCCAAATGTTTGTATCGATCCAAAGATGTAATATTAGCAGAGTAAAGACTGCTGGTACCCATCAAGTTGGTTAGATTGTGTTGTGGTAACTGCATAGAAAAGTTTGATAATTTAGATTCAATAGCGTTTATGGATGAAGAGAGAGTGTTTGGATTAGGAGATCCAAACATATTTGACCCTAAACTGACACCAAGAGTATGCGGTGTTGGCGAATTAATATCGCCAAGACTGAGACTTTCGTCTTCAAAATTTGTAAAATCTGATCGATGGGTACGAGAACTAAGTGGATGGTGATTGGGTGATACAGGGATAGCGTAGGAAGTGGATAGCATGGAAAGACCGGTAGAACTAGCTGGAGGATCATTTGTTAATGAAGATGTTGATCCAGTAAAAAGTGCCTGTTTGCCTTTCCATGAAGAACCAAAGCAATTTACAGGAGCCATATTATTTCCGTGTCTTGAAGATGCTTGATAAGCTTGCGACGTATCTAAATTTTGAGAGGATAATAGTGTTGTGGGAGTATAGTGATTGTTTGCCTCACTTCCGCCGCAGTTGTCATCAATAGAATTCAGCAAACCTATACTTGTAGAAAAGGTTAAATCTTGATGGGTAGCAGACCATCGCGAATCCAAAGGATTCCATTGCGATAAAGGCAAAGAAAGACCAGAAATGGGAAGTGACAATTTAGATGCAGTGCTTCTTAGTGAGCTTGAAGCAAGAGGATCTGAATTGTTTTGAAAAAACTGCAGACAAGTATCAACAGTTTGAAGATCATTATTTTCGGAAATGCAAGTATTACATGGATAAACAGATGAAGATGCAGCTGGAGAAGAGGCTGCAATTTGTAATGACAATGAAGAGATGGATGATGAATGTGATTGGGATGTGCAAGGAACCTTGCTAGTATGAAAACCCAGCTGAAACAAGAGTTTGTCCAGATAGTTTTCATTAACAGTCCAGCCATTACGAAAATAGGATGATTTCCAAGAAGAGTTTTCAGAAGCCAATGCTCTCCACTTGCGACACACACGGGCAGCTCTCCCAAGAGTACGAGCATCAGTATAAGAGAGAATATGAATGGACAATTCGACAGGCAGCAGTGACACAAAGTCTTTTTGCAACAACGGAGCCAGCCTGTTGGTGACGGACGCCAGAGAATGGGACGACACAGACAAGAGCAACTGTAAAGCCAATTCTAAGATGAAACGTTATTATAAAGTTGATGAGTAGCAACAAGACAACAGACTAACCGGAGCGTTGATCTTCAGACCAAGTCATGAAGACTTTTGCAGGGACTGTCGTGGAGTGATGCTCGTCGAATCCCTCATCGTCCATATTGAACAGTAATGGAAACCCTTTTCCAGTTCACAGCGACCCTTTGATATGGCGGTCGTATTCACGTAAAACGAAGCTGGTTGCGACTATCAGGAATGGCTGATTGCGACTGTCAGGAATGGCTGGTTGCTGTGCGTCTGAAATTGATATTCTTGATATAAACTGCAGCTTCAATCTGAACGAGTTCTTTGGCATGGTCAGTGTATGATCACCAACTTGCAATCGTTACTCTGCTTCGTACAACTTTATTCCAAAAAACTACACGTTTTGAGATGAACTGCATGTCAATCTCTCAGTGTTTGAATAAAACGAGATGGATTAGAGTATGAAGCGTAATAGACTTTGTCAGGATTCAAAGGTTAATATCTAACAAATATGATGGAAATCAGAGCCAATCATTTCATGAGATTAGCCGTTATGGTGCACTTGGCACCCTTATTTAGTTTTATTTTACGTGAACAAGACTCTACCAAAACAAGTGATCAGCAATCAGTTTTATCTTATCATGGCATTTCTTCCTCGTCCAGTTCCTGTTGGTGTAGGTTATAGTGTGATGCTTGCTAGTATCCGAAACACTTGCTGATCCTTGTTCATCCTACTATATATAGGTTTACCCTCTCTTTGGTATCATGGCCTTTGCTACCGGTGGTGTACTTTACTTTGTTGCCCATCTGGTTCGCCATCAGGACGTAGTGTGGTCTCGCAAGTAAGTCTATCTTTGTATCCTGATCGTCAACTCCTTCTAATTTAATTTTCTTGATAGAAACAATCCAACTCCTTTCCAGTCTATTCAGAAAAACGAGACTACAAAACTTTACAACCCAAACGGTTCTTTCGAGAAGAAGTGGTCTAGAAATGCTCTTTAGTTGTTGTCATACTACTACTCATTACCAGTAACGAATAGACTGTTTTACATATGTGCTCACGTAGAATGGAACATTTGTATCCATTCTGTAGTGCTTCAATAAACAATGGTTAATTATTCGTATTTTTATTACAATTGTATTCATGTAAAATACTAAACTAAAATGCATGATAAACAGTCTCATAGCTGGTACCAATCTTACTGGACAATATTGCTTTATAAACTTTAATTGATTGATCTTGATGTTTATTCTTGTACAAAAATAGAAATATTTACATTTCACATTCTTGAAAACATTGCGTGACTGGCATGTATAATTGCATTTCTGAAATATGTTCAACTAAAACTTGTTTGATATTAGAATAGAGTTTCAATAAAAGAAATAATAACGATTGTAACGATTGTTCATTACAAGTGTTATTTTATATGAATACGACCAACAAAATTAGGATTCTCAACTGAAACTTCATTTGACACTGCAATTATCGAGTTTAAAACTAGAACATATTCGACTTTTACAGTTGCGAATATTCCAGTTTTCGATTGCAGTCTTGGGAATGCATGCCAGTCACCACAACTGTCTAGTAAACTGCCAGTCATTTACATTCTTCTATTTTACGTGAATACAACAGTAGATTCCAGCAATTGTTCTTTCTACAACTTCAATGGTTTGGTCAAGAGTCGTACTCGCTCCATCACCGAGTGCATCGTTTCTCTTTGCTAGAACGCACTTGTTTCGTACTTTACTGAAGCCAACTGCACTGCTGATATTCATCCGTAGTCCAGACCGCTGGCTGTCAAATTTCATTGGTTTTGCTCCTACTTCTAATCTGTTAATTCCCTCAACCAGCTCATCTGCTACAAATGGCCTATCAAGTCCAAAAAAGTATGTCTTTCCAACTGTCATTTACTGTTGTTTCTTGTTTTCTAAACTTGCTCCCATCTCTGTTCCGACTTACTACTATGCCCTGCAATATCTTTCCATCAAATTTCAATACTGACATTGGCTGTAATACTATGTTGTTTCAATCCTTAATGCTCTTTGATAAAGCTGTAATGTACCGATTTCTTTGTTTAAAACCCAAACTGTATCGACTGCTTCTCAAGGTGCGACTATAAAAAAGTATGTGATCTCGGTATATAAACTTCAATTTTCATTGTCCAAATTACATAATTTATTACCATCATTATCAGATCTGTAATCACTGAATCGGTTATCAATATAGTATATCTCAAGGTACTTTAACCAAAACACCTGCCCCATTTGGAAACAAGTCAATGAAACCTCTTTTTCAAAAGGTTCAACTTAAATCCTTTCCTGCTTTACGTTTAAAGAAACCGACAGACGATAGTTTGAAGACTGCCGTGAAAGACTTGTCGACTATCAAGATATCTACTGAAAGTTTAAAAAAATCCAAAATACAGCCTAAATCGTCTGCTTCCAAAAATCTTACTAGTGACTTGATCGGCGAATCTTGTGCTATCTCGAATAAACAGGCAATCGCATGTGATGAAGCAAATTCAACCACAGCTCATAAATTCATGTAATATTGACTTTGATTTCACAACTCATCTTTGCATCTACAACTATTCTGACATGCTCAATATTGTTACAGAGATCCGTCAAAATATAGCAACATTGAGCTAATGAAAATGTGCAAGGAAATGGGGCTTAAACAAAACGGACGCAAGAAGGATATTGTTACCAGACTCAATGATTTCATCAGTCTTCAAACTACACCCCTTTCAAACGCATCAAATCAAAATCAATTGGCTACTCAACACATTGTGTCTGCACTTACCAATCTACAGTCGAACTGTGTTGATTTGAGCCGATACACAAATGATCAGCTCAAAAAGCTATTTTGTCATATTTATTTTGGACATGCTCAAACTAGAAATTCGATAGTTGGACTAATCCATAAATCAAGAATGCACGCAGTATCTACTCTTAAAAGGGCTGAATCTAATGCCAGAGCTACTAGGACTTTCACAGAATCCATGCCTGTGTGTGATACCAACATCAACCTACACCGATACTCCAAAATTCAACTTGAACAAATATTCAATCATATAGATTTCAGTTGCGCAAAGCTTAAAACTGATGTTTTGGCAAAGATTTCTGGTTCAGAAATGACATTTGACGCAAAGAAACAAGTATCTAAATCTGTGGATCTAGCATTAAACCCAACAAATGACTTTATCCATACTGAGCTATCCGTCGCTGACTTGAGCAAAAAGACAAAACATCAAAATACTTTTAATAATAGGTACAGTCATGTTCAATAGCACTTGATATTGCTTTAATGCATTCAGTTTTATTTTTATAAAGTAACATTCGTTTACTCAAAAAAATCAGATTTCAAAGCATAGATGAACCACTATGTAATTTTGTAGAAAATGCAAAAAACAAAACCATTCCTTCAAATATCGATCAGAATTCCAAAGGTCTTGCCATAAATCAAACAAAAAAATCGGCATCAAAAAGAGGTTTTAAAAATGCACCTATTGATACCACTATCATACATAAACCTGAAACAATTAAAGGTATAAAAAAATCTAAAACCTTAAGAACCAGCAATGAAACCAATCAAGTAAAGTCAGATGCCCCGACTGAAAAAAAACCATCCGATATCTATGATCTAGACCGGTAATACACTTGTATTTTCATGGTTTGCAATTTACTTGTTGATTGATTGTAATTTCATATTAAATATTGGCTTAAATTTGAAATATCGCACACCTACCACTTGCTGTTAGCAAACAAATCGATAAACCCAAGAAATTCGACCTTTCTTCCACTGGCTCAAAAGAAAGGCTAATAGATCGAACCAAAGGTACAACGACGTTGTTGGAAAGCGTAGTATAGACATTACTATTTATATGGAAAACTCTGTACTAATTCACCTGATAATATTTTGAATACATCTTGACCAGATTTAGACTCTGAAAACAATTCATTTTCACAGGATAGCACACTTCACTCATTAAAAAATACCCAGCCAATCACAAATAACAATCTTGAACCTGCCGTGTATGTTTTAAATTGCTTGCCATTTTACTCTATAGACCAATTAATGTGTTGGTTTTATGATCTTATAGCGACTTGTCTTCCAAATCATTGCTTGAGCTCCAGAAAATGTGCAAAGAAAGAGGACTATTTTATTCAACAACCAAAGCTAAGCTTGTGGAACGTATAGTAGCGTACGATTCTGAAAGCGAAGACAAAAAAGCAATCATGAGATCCCGTAATCTTGGCATTCGAAATAGTATATCTCCAAAGTCCATCGAGGCAAATACTGCAGCAAAGGCGTTTATTTCTAAAATTTCATTTAATTCTCCACCAATTGATTTTGAAGCATTGAAGTCCATAGGGTAAATGATTACTTTTGACATGAATGTGTCTGGTTTGTGGTTTGAAACTGACTTGTAAAATAATCAGTATTGATAATCTCAAGATCAGTAATCTTGCTCCACTTTGTCGCCATTTTGGACTTCCGGGTACAGGTCTCAAATCTGAAATGATCAAACGACTCAATGCACTACAAAAAGGAGATATTAAAATACTACCGTACAAGTCTGTTCTCGCAATTGATATAGGAACAGCTAATTTAGGATTTGCACATGTGAAACTTGAACCCAAAGAAAACTCAAGTTTACTTGCTACTAGCAAATTATCTGACGATGCATCAAAAAGAAAAAGGGCATCTAATCATCAAATGATTCCAACTATTAAAGATTGGGGTCATCTTGATCCAAACCTTTCTACAAGATACCATCCGCAACTTTACGCAAACACACTTCAGCAACTTCTTGATCAGCGATTGTTTAAAAATGATGTACAGACAGTGCTTGTTGAGCGTCAGACACTTCGTCCAATTGGCCCTCGAATGTCTATTCCACATGCCATTTTGCAAACCAATGCGTTTGAGGGGATATTGATTGGCATGATGACTGAGCGCGGTCGTGCACAAAACCTTTCCATTCACTCCATTAGTCCCAGTGCTGTGTCTGATCATTTTGAGCTTCCTGCTGTTCGAGATCACTTGATGAAGACATCTGCTAAAGCCTCTTGTAACAAGGCAACACCTTTGGCCGATGATTCAGAAACTGAAAACACTACCATGCTAAAAGCACCTTTCAAAAAGTCGAACATTCAAAATATGTACAAGTACAAGAAGCTGGCCTCGATTAATGTTGTAAAGTATCTGCTGGACCGTGGCTTTGTTATTTGTTCATCCGATCTGCGTTACATGTTTGACCACTCGCCGAAAAAAGATGATTTGAGCGATAGTCTACTAATGGCTTTGGCTCATATTGATTGGTGCATGGCTGCTGAAAAGTTTGTGTCGTTTAAATAATAGTAATAGACTGCCACTATCATTATGTTTGATTTTCCGCCGTATTCACGTAAAATGAAACACTTGTATTTATGCATCGACTGCCTCTTGCTTTTGAATAAAAATAGTTTAATGTTTGTTGCGCCTTGCCACTAGACATTCTCAATTCTTGAATAAATATGACGCTTATTGCAGACTGTATGTGTAATCAAATGATTCTGATTTGAAAGTCATAAACGACTTTTTGCAATGATTATTCATGCCGATTGATAATTATTGAATTACAATTGTATTCATGTAAAATACTAAACCAAAATGCATGATAAACAGTCTCATAGCTGGTACCAATCTTACTGGACAATATTATTTTATAAACTTTAATTGATTGATCTTGATGTTTATTCTTGTACAAAAATAGAAATATTTACATTTCACATTCTTGACATTCTTGAAAACATTGCGTGACTGGCATGTATAATTGCATTTCTGAAATATGTTCAACTAAAACTTGTTTGATATTAGAATAGAGTTTCAATAAAAGAAATAATAACGATTGTTCATTACAAGACAATACAAAAATGTTTCATTTCATATGAATATGGCTGTAAACATATTATACATCCACGTGACGACCAACTGTAGCAATTAGATTCAATAGTTTAAATACATTGTTTGATGCGTCTGTATCTTGGCAAATTCAATGTACGAGCGTAGATATATCCCCGTTTACAATAAAAACAATATAATTATATACTGTTTTTTGACTGAAAATACGATTCAAATTCAAATCTTGAATACTATGCTATCAGATTAGTGTATGGCATCCAGTCTCGTTTGTCGTAAAATATTTCTATCTTGGATAGATAAGCAGAATCTACCCGATAACAACCTTTGAAAAAGGTCAAAGTATAAACAAGGTTTTTATGTAATAAATCCATATTGATTTGGAAAAATAGTGTCAGACATTGTAATAAATAATGTATGATGGTAAAATCTGTATTATTTTATTGCCACGTGTAATTGGTCCAAAAACTCGAAATTTAAACTTTATTTTTATCACAAAAATAATCATATCTACATAGTCATTTGATAACCCTAGTAATTATGGTGCAGCTTCAAATGATGACATTTTTGTCTATTTTCATCATCTCAGTCACATATATCATGTCTGTGGCTGCAGACAGTAGGTGTACGAATCCCACTGTACGAAAAGAGTTTCGTGAGCTAAGCGAAAATGAGCGACAAGCCTATATCAGTGCAGTAGTTTGTTTGCACAATTCTCCAAGTAAAATTGCTGGTGTTGGATCGACGTCACGGTTTGATGATGTAGCCAGAACACATTTGATGGTTTTGGGAGCTGCCCATGCATCTGTAAGCTGCATTGATTCAGCCACGTGTTTATGGCATGTCATTGAGATCTAGTCTATATACTCATACTTTTAAATCATTTAATGTATTTTTGTTAGGCTACTTTTTTGCCATGGCATCGCGCTCTTATCCACGCTTATACTGTTGTAATGAAAGAGGACTGTGGCTACACTGGCCCCATGGTGTAAGTCCAATGTATTACAAATGATACTCCACATAATTAGGTTTCTGTCAAACACTCAACTTTAAATCATTGTTAATGAAATATGAAATGATTGATTATTTTAAAATCTGATCTAGTTACTGGGATTGGTCTGTGGATTCTCAGGCACTTGAGCAGTCTCCACTCTGGAGTCCTTCCTACTTTGGTGGTGACGGCGATCCCAAAAACTCTTATTGCATCAGCACTGGCCAGTTTGTCAATATCACGACGACTTTTTCTAGAAAGTCGTGCATCACTCGCAGACTAGGCGGGCTAGACAATCTCGGCAGTTCATTCAGTCCTGAACTTATCCGATTGATCATTACCACTAACAAATCCTTTCCAAATATGCACGGAAATATTGAATGGGGACCCCATGCCAATATCCATGAAGGCATTGGAGGTACCATGGCAGATGTCAGTCTGAGTGCAAATGGTAAATCGCGATTACTGCTTTCAAATCCTATTTTTAAATTGGTGAATCATGATGTTGGCTAATGTTTAATTTTTTGGACACGGTTTGATATCATATAGATCCTATTTTTATGCTACATCACTGCAATGTTGATCGACTGTGGTGGATGTGGCAGCAGTATAACCCAAATACTGCACTAACATATAGTGGAACACTTTCGAATGGAAGTATAGCTTCTGTAACTCAAATAATGGATATGTTTAATCTCTTGAATGTGACTTGGACTGTGGAGGATGTGCTAAACAGTACCAAAGGCAGTCCACTTTGCTACGTGTATAGCAATTCAATTGCTGGAGGTGTAGATGTACAAAGTGTATCTATCGCACCATTGCCTACAAGTGTATCCACCACACCACTGCCCACAAGTGTATCCACCACACCACTGCCTACAAGTGTACTCGCCTCAACCACCACTTTACCCATTTCCTCCAATGTGATCATTTCTACCCCTCCTGTGATTTTGACTTCTACGTATTCTGTTCCGGTCGTGCCGGTCTCAACCACGTATACCAGTCCTTCGTTAGCGTCTAAAACTAATGACCCAAATGCCAAGGGGGCTGTTAAAAACTCTGCTTGGGAGATCAACCACGAAAGCTTGATGATTGCAGCATTAGTGCCATTAGCACACTTTTGGCTATAGATTCTCAGCTTTATTGCTGTATGAAGGTTGAAATAAAAGTACCGATTGGTTCTAAACAAGAATGATGTAAATTGATTTCAGATTGGTATTTGTTCATAATGTTTGCTACATTTGTTGAGCACATGGTATAATAAGTAATATTTTGCTTGAATATTTAACAAGCTAGTTGATTAAACATTGCTGGTTGCCGACAACTTTCTCATGCAAAACTCGAGATGAGAATAGCGATTTTACAGCCATATTCACGTAAAATAAAAGTATAATAAATGGTTAGTTTACTGGACAAGATTGTTTTTGAACTCGTTAAAGTTGATTGATTTCTGTGCTCATTCTTGTATAAAAATACATATGTTTGCATTTCTGTTCCAATGCATTCCACATTCTTGACATTTGTCTGACCTTCAACTTTCCTTTCATTCAGAATACTGTGATTGGCATGTATAATTGCATTTTTGAAATATGTTCAAGTAGAACTTGTTTGATATTAGAATAGAGTTTCAATAAAAGAAATAACAACGAATATTCAACTATTATTTCAAGTCATTACAAAAATATTTCATTTTATGTGAATACGAATTTTAAATAAAAATCACTTTCAACTCGACTATTAGTTGCAGGAATGGGCAAGGACGGTGGATTTCTAACAGCAAAAGCCATTTCGAATCGCATCAAGGCCAAAGGTCTACAGAAACTGCGCTGGTATTGTCAAATGTGTGAGGTATACCCAATGCACTTGATAGAGTACAAATCAACTATAACCACTCACAACTGTATATAGAAACAATGTAGAGATGAAAACGGATTCAAATGTCATTGTGCATCCGACGGCCATCAGCGTCAAATGATGCTATTTGCTGAAAACACTCAGAGCTACCTTACATCTCATTCTGAGCAATTCCATTCCGACTTTGTCAAGCTGCTGTCTGGAAGGTACGGCACTCGCAGAGTGTTTGCTAACCAGGTCTATCAAGAATTCATATCGGATCGTAACCATCTTCACATGAATGCTACTGTGTGGATGAGTCTTTCTGCTTATGTCAAATACCTTGGTAAAGAAGGCATTTGCGAAGTAGATGAGACTGAAAAAGGCTGGTATATCAAATGGATTGATCGAAGTGCTGCTACATTGGCACGACAAGAGGCCGTATTGAAAAAGGAAAGGGCCGAGAAGACAGAAGATGAGCGGGAGAGGAAGCTACTGAATGAACAGATTACAAAAGCACAAGCTGGATCTGCTGCCATTGAAGAGGTGGGTAGACTGGAGTTGGTTTGTATTGATCTCTATTCTTTATTTCAATAGCATTCATATCTGGATAAAGCCTTACTAACCTTTTTATTGCTCATACTCTTTTAGCAATATACAGACCTTAAGCGCGAGTCGAATGATCAACCGATTAAACTTCAACTTGGTGCTTCCTTATTTAAACCAACAGTAAAGAAATTTGAACCAAAAAAAATAAATGCGCTTGCTGCTGCATCCAAAAAATCTGCAAGTGTTTCAAAATCTCTTGGTAGTGCTGTACCATTCAAGCCCGAAGTTGTCAAACCTTTGTCGGCAATGGAGCGAGTCATTCATCAAGATCAATTGAAACGGAAGCGATTTGGAAAAGACCGAGACGATTCATTAGCACAGGATAAACGATCGAGATACTAGAAACCATAATATTCACCAAGAGATTGTCATGACCTAGCGTGGTTGGGTCTAGTTACTATTTTAAATCCACAATGTACGTGAATGGAAATAAATCTTTATTTATATATGCATACCCAATGTTCCTGCAGATTGTCCAAATGCCACTCCAGACGATCCAGTGCTAGGTCTATGCAAAGCCCGTTTGGTTCGTATGGTGTTGATCTTGTTTGTCAGCTATCCAATCGTTCAATATAGGCAATGAGTATAACCGTAATGGTATCGTGTCTTGATGAATGATCATGCAGCGGAATCAACACAATGATCAAGAAACAATCAGCTCTTGTTACATACCTCGTTCAATGAATGCGATCCCTTGGTCAAGGCGGCCAATAGTGTCATGACCAATACATCATTGTAGTCCTACAAGTGGATGACGATTAGTTTAAACAAAATCAACCCTTTAAACAATAGTCTAAACAGAAACCAAGCAACTTACCACATTGAATTCATTGTCAAAATCATTTCCTTGAAGCGTTGGTAAACGATTACATAGACTTGAAATCTGTCGCAACAAAGTATGATTTTTTGGCAATACACCTGCAATGCATTCATTAGTATTGCATATGCCAATTTACTCGTTCATATTGCATATGCACAGTTTACCGTGTTCCACATCTTGCATGTATTGCACGAGTGCTTTCACACGAGACTGTAACATGCAAATGGCATTCTGCTGCCCAATGAGGTGAGTGGTTACTAACAGGTTTTTATAAAAATTAAATACCATCCGTCTCGTTCGTATCTAAAACCCAACACATTACATTTAGACTGGCCTTCCTCGCTGGTTTCATGAGCCACATGCTCAATGGCCAACAGCTCTTCGTCACTGGTTTCAATCTTGAATTTAGACTTGACAAATAAAGTATGTGGAACACCATCAACAATATCCACCAACGACTCGTAAAATGTGATGGGCAACTCTATGGCAGGAACATCCGATGGGATGAAATGCATTTGAAGAAAGAGCGGTGCATCATTGTGCTGGCACATCTATTATTCCACAATGGATCGGTTTAAAGCCAAGATGGGTCAATCTTGATGAATATTCATGTTTGGCCCATCACAGTCCAATGAGACTAAAGTACAGCGGATGGTGGTTACCTGTTGATGGATATAGATCTCAGACTGTGTTGGAGTCATGCCTGTCGAATACCATCCCAGAAAATCCATTGTTGGATAGACTTGCTTGTCTGATACAATCCAAGTAATGTCATTAGCCGATACAGTCCAGTCAGATCTTATGGATGGCTTGGCAAGCATCAGTGACAAGATATTGGCTGGATTCAAGACTTGCTATCCATCAGCACTTGAATACACTCACATTGATCTTGCTTGAAACTAAAATAAGACATATCCACAATAGTCTGGCCGTCCACCAGCGTACAGGGCAGTTCAAACGAGTTGAGGATCTCCACCTCACGACCGATTTGAATGCCAATCAGAGCTCCAATAACTATCATTGTTCAAGAGTCACATCAGTGCTGATACACTGCAAACATACGATACAGTCATGTCCAACCTTGATGCAATGCAATGCTGCTGTCTGTATTTTCAGTCTGCATCCTGATCCGAGTGTGCTGGTCCGATATATTCAAAATGACCAGTGGATGAAGAGTAATCGATAGTCCAGAAGATGAAGGAATACAAGCAACAACATTCTCACTCGAGTCTGTTCTAGTGCTGTTTTCTGGTATACCTGATCCAGTGCTATCTACTTCCATGCATTCCATCGTTGTAGATTTGCAGATTTGAAATGTAAAGGAAACCTCGTTCATTGGGATTTTAAAGTATTGCCTTGCGTATATTCATATGTGCTCCATCTCTAGAATCTTTAAACCCATTCGCAATATTCGACTGACCCTTACTGTTGACGTATAGTTTTTGGTTTAGATAAGCTTGCAATTTGCTATTGTCAAGCGTGCAACTCGATAGTTAAATCCATTCGACATACAAGAGCGTATATTCACTTATTATACGCCAATTAAATGGCCACTAAGTGCAGTAGAATAGAAGTAGGAGTAAAAAAGTTACAGAATATGTTTATTAGCAAATATCAAAGAATCAACGTTTATTGAATGATGAACATTCCACTTGGAGTCCTGATTAAAGCCAATTTACAGCCATATTCACATAAAATGAAATATTTTTGTAATGACTAGAAATAATAGTTGAATATTCGTTGTTATTTCTTTTATTGAAACTCTATTCTAATATCAAACAAGTTCTACTTGAACATATTTCAAAAATGCAATTATACATGCCAATCACAGTATTCTGAATGAAAGGAAAGTTGAAGGTCAGACAAATGTCAAGAATGTGGAATGCATTGGAACAGAAATGCAAACATATGTATTTTTATACAAGAATGAGCACAGAAATCAATCAACTTTAATGAGTTCAAAAACAATCTTGTCCAGTAAACTAACCATTTATTATACTTTTATTTTACGTGAATATGGCTGTAAAATCGTAGTTTAATGAGCCAGCTACGGATTGATGAAGGATCGTACGCTCTTCGTCATAGATATGGATTGATGAAGGATTATAATCAATGGTCAATCAACTTTGAATTTGTAATTCAAAGCTCGGCTTTTATTCATATCCAGCACTCCATCATCCATGTCTGCCAATTCAAAAGGAAACAAGGACTCTGCTGATACTGGCTCTGGCTCATCTTCACCATTGTCTGGTACATCCACTTTTAGACCTTATATTGCTGGTATAGGTGCATCTGCTACTGGGTCTGCTGGCATGAGTGGACTACGAGATATGGTTGCTGCTAGACAACTCTCGACTACTTCAACTGCATCTACTATATCTGCTCCTCCTCCAATGCCTACTCGTCAAAAGAAACTGGTAGCCTTTTATTATTAAGCTCGAATACATTTGAATGATTCAACTTATAACCATCATTTATATATGCAATAGCCTCCGTCTATACCTACTCGGCCACTATCAGCAGCAAGCCATAGCAGTTCATCTGCTAGCAGTAGTATCTTGTCCCCCACATCTCATGGAGCAGGTACTGCGCTGCGTGCTGCCAAGATGCCAGATATTGTTTGTGATGTAATTTATGAAAACCAGCGAGGAACCAGTCTTTTTGGAGCTCCAAAGTTTAGTAAAAAGGTGATGAATGAAGTGGGAATCGGCTTAGATCTAGTGTGGATATTCTGTATAGCAGTTTGGAATCTATTTATATTTACTGACTATCAAGTACATGATCATTTTATCAGTCATTATTGCCAACAGGTATTTCATGCCGAATAACTATCGGGTCATTTTTTGTAATTGCTGACACGACAGATACGATTGAATCTATAACTCAATTCTATAAACTCTAGACTTTCCGGCTTATTCAGATAAGCAGGGCGGATTTGTAGTAGATTTAAAGCTATTCCAATGCAGACCTACCTGGGAGGTACAATCCATTTTAATTTAGTATTTTGATGTATCATGACTTTTATTAAGGCTGGTTTTGTGTAGTGGGTATCAGATTGGATGGTAGATATGAATGGCGATGTAGATCAGGAAGGATGGTGTTATGGCTTGCAGTTTATTAGCGACAAATGGTCGGGAACATGCAGGACATCGCATTATGTCAGAAGGAGGAAATGGATTCGTATGCGTAGAATGAAAGGAGCGAGCAGTGCAACGAGTGGATCACTTCCATCAGCTACAGCAACAACACCGACGGGAAGTGTGAACGGAGCAGGGGCAAACTCTTTGGATGAATTGATTGTCAAAATGCAGCGTGCCCGTATTGATCGAGAGCGAATAACGGATTTAAAAAATTATTTACTATTGGCAGACTCACCGACGTTTCCTCCATCAAAGGTGACTTTTAGAATAGAATTGCTTCAAGATTTATATTTACTGACGAATAAGTCGTACATTGGTATAGATCCAATTGCTCATAGCACAATGCGATCACGAATGCAGCAAGTTGCGGGTAGCACTGCTACTAGCACCTCGAATGGAACTAGCACAAGAGCAAGCGATAGTCAGTATCTTGCAAGGATTAAAGTTTTACAGCGACCGAGTGGAATTTCTCAAAGCAACATCATTAACAGAGTATCAAACAATGCTATCCAAAAGCGAAACCAGCCCAGCGGATGCAACCACGTTGTTGAGTTGACAATAAAGGCTAAATTGTTTGATTTACAGTCGTATTTGTGTAAAATAAAACTCTAATAAGAATGTCAGAGTATCTAATAAATAACCAGTCTCATGGAATGACTGATTAATTTACAAGACAATATTGCGTCGTATAAACTCTTTAGTTGAATGGTATTTTTGGTGATTAGTATGAAAACCACTGCATTTCTGAGACGTGCGATTGTTGCTCTCTTGAACTGGAAGCGCAAACGTACGAGATGTTAGGATACATGAATTTGTAAAACTTGAGAGCAATCGAACCCAATATCTGGCTTTAATTTTGGTGATCGTACAGTGTATGGTTATGCCAAAAGACAAGATAATTTCCATTCAAAACTATAATTTGGTTTTGAATGATAAACGCTGTGGTTATTAAACAATTGAGAATGTCTAATAGGAAATCAACGAATATCCAACACTTGCAAAGCGAAAAGTTGCTGCAGAATAAAAACTCCATTTTGCGTGAACATAACTGCAGTTCAGCCAAATTGGCCGAAATTGTAAGCTGGATTCAAATATTTTGATATCACCACAATAGTTGGTTCGAAGCTGAAGGATGGACCCATTGTTGAACTACGATCATGCTGTTGGCCATGGTTTGGCATCTTCTGATCAGGAACAAAAAAGACAGCAACAGAATGATAAAAAGACCAAAAGAAAGGAGCAACGTGCAGTAAAACAGCAACAGCCTCAGCAGTCCATGCAACCACCAGCTATGCAGCAACCTATGTTTGTTCCGCAGTTTCCATACTATCCGATGCATCAACAAATACCCTCTCCGATGAATGTTCATATGGCTTGGTCATCTCATGTTGCACCAAATGGGACGACTTACTATTACAATAGTGTGACTCGTGAAAGCACCTGGAAAGCACCTCCCATCATGCCTGTTGAGCCTAATCAGTCTGGTAATGACCAACAACAGGACGAGCCATTGAATTACACTGATACTAAATCCGATGTTATTCCAGACAGTTTTAATAATAATACTGATTCAAATAACCTCGAAAAGTCAAATATCACTTTATCACCTAAACTGCCCAAGCAAGATCTGGAAATCAGTTCAGACAATAGTTTGGATTCAGATGATAAATCTGAAGATCAAGATTCAAACGATGATTCTAACTCGGATTCAAGCGAGGAAAATGATCAGACTATGTCAGAGCGTGCCATTGCCATGTATGTGGTTTTTGTATCTATAGTATCTAACCTTGCACTATTGCTGCTATCCACGGTGTAGATTCTAACACGATTTGTATTTATGAAACCAGGAAGGTGATTCCAGATACCAGCTGGGCGATCGTGCTTACCAACATGAATCACGAATTTTACTTTGAACAAGAGTCCAACGCAGTATCTTGGGACATGCCCGAGAAAGTTGTGAATATTATTGGCGAGCTTTTAGCTGATGCTATGAATGTAAATTTGGATGAGTATGCTGAATCAGAGGCAAAGGATGATGACGATCAAGATGGCTTACAGTATGCTCAAGATGATGTCCAACTGGATCAGTCAGAGCTATTAGATGCTAAAAATCAAATCAACTCTTTAAAACGAACCGCAGATACAGCATCTTTTGACCCAACTGACTTTGAACCAGCACAGCAGATGCCACGCACCACCCAGGATTTTTTAGAAACTGAAAATTTGCAATCTACTTCCAATGAGCCAATCTCACCAGAATTGACACACGCAGATCGTTTGCAGAGTTTTAATGAAATGTTAAAGGAAATCAACCCTTCGCCATTTGCAACTTGGGAGTCAGAGGAGACTAAAATGTGCAACGATCTTCGATTTAAATGTATGTGTGATTGTATTGGACTGGTCAATACGTTTGTACCATGTTTCTAACTCTGTTGATAATAGTAATTTCAAATCCCAAAGAAAGGCGAAAGTTATTTGACAAATATTGTGAAATCCATGCAACTGCGGCTACAAAGGAAGCTGTTGCTGCAACCAAAGTATGGTATATCTGCATTGACTTTTTTGCATAACTGTATCTATTTTGATGATACTATTATGACTGATTCATTTTTGTTAATTTAGGATGCTCGACAGATATATATGGGTTTGTTGGAGACAGAAACAACTATACGATCAAAATTCAGCGATCTAAGTCGTAAATTTAAACGAGATCCTCGGTTTACTAAACTCACAAGTACTTACGAACGAGAGTCACTTTTTAATGCGCATATGGATAAGCTTAAAGAGCGACAGGCTAAACGTAGGGGTTTTTATCAATGACAGTGATTTATCTTGAATATGATTTTTTTGTTACGCTTACTATTTAATATACCTGATTAAATGATCAAACTCTGCTCCATAGGTCGACAAGAAGAGTCGAATAATATAAAAAGTCACTATATTGATATGCTCAAGGAAACAAAATGGATCAATTCACGAACATCATGGTCGGATGTATGCCAAAGTCTTGGTTCTGATAAACGGTTTTGTGCTGTTTCCTCGCCAATTCATCGTGAAACTTGGTTTAGAACTTTTATTTCTAGCCTGTCTACTTCATTGCAATCTAAATGTGATGATCAGACTGCAAGGTTAGTTTTACTGCTACTGACATGGCAAAACGTTTTATTTACAGTACTGACGATTGTTTATTGTTTTAAAACAAGTATTCGAGAAAGAGAAGAACAGGTTCGCATTGAACGGTCTACTCAGCAGCGTAAAGCAAGAGCTCAATTGGATCAGCTTCAACATGACGAGGCAGTTGTACGATTTCAATCTTTGCTTATAGACAGTGTCAAAAAACACTCGGTAAGACCCATTGTTTATTTTAGATGGGTTTGTATCCAGCTAAATCCTTAACATGCGGTAATTTGTAATTTAGATCAAGTTTGAAGATATTGAAAAGAGTTTAGAAAAAGATTCTCGTTACCCACATCGACTGGATCTTACTGATCGTAAATCTGTATTTGAAAAGCACACTGATATGTTGTTTGAAAAGCGTTTAGCAGCGTTTCACTCGCTGTTGGATACAGTCACCAAATTGACTTCAACCTATGCTGATCTGGCATCTTTTTTGAACACAGATGCAAGAACTATTCAGCTTGAAGTTGAATCTGATTTGGCTCTTGAGCAGATTTTCAATTCTTATATGGCTAAGAAGCGTAAAGATGCCAATGCTGCACTTGAGGTATCTTTCTCCAAGAATGCGTTCATTGACTTTCATGTTCGTGCTGCTATACAAAGTGCAATTGTAGAAGCTGTAGAAAAGGGACTTAAAGAGCCTGCCGAGGGAGATGAATGGCGATGGATTTCATTACATGAGATCAAGCAAGTAATGCAATCGGAACGAACATGGCTTGTATTTGATGCGTTTCCGCTTGAGCGAGATCGTATGCTCATGAAGTATGTGAAGCAAGTTGCAAAGAGGGTAAGGGATGAAAAGGGCGGTACTAAAGACAGAGTTGTTGCTAGTTTTGGTAAAGCTTAATAAACTGCTGCTGGTGATTTACAATGTAAAATGGTCTGAAGCCATGTTGGCAAACCCATTTGTCCTGATGATTGGTTTGTGGGTTGAATTTTTTTGGATTTTCGACAATTTTCGACACATTTCAACACATTTCGACACATTTCACCAGCATACATGGATAGCAATGAGCAGAAGCAACCTGTCAAGCATAAAAAGAAAAATCCTTTGAATCCTTTGGCCAAAAAGTACGGTCATCATGTTTACAAAAAGACAAAGGAGTCTAAAAGTGATTTAAAGCGGAGCATCCGAGATAACGAGAGATCTCTCAAGGTACAACTGGCTATATATATTCAACTACACTGCTTTCTTCAGCCAAGAAATGCAAACTTTGAACCAATGGGACGTCTAATTCATTATTTTTTTCAAATCATTGCATATTTGTCCTGTATTTTAAATTGATTTATTGAAACTATTTAGCGCAACTTGTCAGCAACACAACGCCAAGAGTTGGAGAGACGGGCAAAGGCACTTCAACTCAAACTAAAGGAAAAGGGTCAGGAAGAAATCGAGTCTAGACTGTATGAGCAGTATAAATATGTTCGATTCGTCGGTATGTTGGCTCGAATGGTTTTAATTTTCATCGTTTTTATAAACAAGATACTGAGTGTCTGGCTTTGGAGTTTTATGCCAGCTTTGATGTACTAACCTTTTAAATGCATTGATGCAGAAACCAAAAAACTGCATCGAAAGATTACTCAAACAACAAAGCAAATTGAAGTTCTGAGCAGTGAGGGTAAAGATAATAGCAAACTACAGTCATCGCTGGAAAGCCTCAAGATGCAGCTGCTCTATGTTTCACATTACCCTTGTGACACCAAGTATATTTCTCTTTTTCCAAAAGAGCCGTCTGCACCAGAATCGCATACTGCAGTTCTTCAAAAACAAATCATGGACAAGATCCAGCAGGCACATGAAGCAGGACTACTTGAAAAGGGATATTTACTTCGCATGAACAA
Organism: Batrachochytrium dendrobatidis JAM81; assembly: GCF_000203795.2. Classification (NCBI taxonomy): domain Eukaryota; kingdom Fungi; phylum Chytridiomycota; class Chytridiomycetes; order Rhizophydiales; genus Batrachochytrium; species Batrachochytrium dendrobatidis. Next base: position 1,190,801 of record NW_006281104.1, on the reverse strand, counting down.
TGACCAAGACAGTGACACATTGAATGAAACTAATGCTACAGCAGACAAAGAGAAAAAACAGATACCAAGCACAGATCTCGAAGAGCTGGGTAAAGATGTTCACGAGAGCAAGTCCAAATCTGGAAAGAAATACAAAAAGCAAAAAACTATATCTACTGCAGAAAAGCCCGACGAATTTTTTGTAAATTGATCTTTAAAAATAATGTATTTTTAATGGTGCAGGAATAGCATGCATTTTAAATGAATGCATCTCATTTGGTTCCAAAAAAGATGGGATAATACCCAAAGTGATATTTGCGACTGATACATATACCAACTTTGTGCATTTGTCCCAAACTTAAACCTGCACCAGCAATGCTACCGCTTTTTAAATCCAAACTTTTTTCGTTCATAAAATAAGTCTGTTTTGCTGCTACCGAGATTCACAATCTTTGGACATCCATCCCTCTACAATTATCCAGAATGCATTATATTGAAAGACCAAATTTCCAGAGTACAATGCATGTCAATTTGAGTGTAATGAGACGCACAACAGATCGCAATAACGATCGTGATAAAGTAGTCAGATGTATTAGAGATTTCAACGAATAAATACTTGGTTATATAATCTAATGAGTAGAGCATTGTTCAAAACAGTTGAAGCTGTACATACATCTTTTTCTTGAATCACACACTCTTTACAGTAGTAAGCGTCCGAGACACCAGGTCCACCACACACAACACATCGACCAACCAATGAGCCATAGTTGCATTCGTCGCATATACGCACCAAATCTGCTGGTCGAACCAGAGAGTCACAAATGATGCAAACACCATCATGCTTCTCACAAAGTCGCCCAATGGCTATTTATAGTTTAAGAAACAGTCAAGGCAGTCAATGGATTGCAAGACACTAGTCAAAGAGAATGAGTCGTATAAATATAATATACATCAAAGTGTGCATCTGTACCTATTCCTGGCTGTTTGCGACAAAATATCAAGTCTGGATGATGCTTTGCCATTCTGTCAGGCTGTTGGTGATTGACTTGCGCTTGAAGGAAACAGGATTTGGGCGTTTTTCCACTGTCTTCAAGGCAAACAAATGGCCAAATCAGCAATAAATTTGAGCGGGTTGTTTACTTCACACCATTCAGTCTAGTTCAAGCATCAGCTTTTCTAAAAAGCTAGAATCAACACTTATTGTCATAAATATAAATTCGATATACTTTCAGTATTCAGTGATTATTTAAATTCCTATTAGCAGCATATACAAAGTAAATTCCAAATTGCATCCATGGTAATGAAGCGACTGTTTTCGCGACTGAATCCACCAAAGACTGGACAGTTAAATAATGCATCCGACTCAAGCATGCTGTCCAGCTCGGCCGTCTTTGGAACTAGTCTATCTATGTGTGTCGAAAATGATGCCATCCGTATCCTCCAGCATCCATTTACAATACAAAATCAATCAGACTTTCTTTCGACCCAGGATGTTCATGGCAACTTGGTTTCATCCCAATCCGAACAATCAGTAAAGCATAAAGCAACCAACTCATCTTCAAATCTAAAAAGTACAACCGCAAGACCATTGATACCCAATGTTCCCATCATTCTTCAACAATGCATTCAATGTCTCGATACTGAAGAAGGTATGCAACATCGCAGTCTGAACAATTGTCTTGTGAAACTTGACATACTTTTATCACGCCATTTAGCTGTTTGGCTAATCATTGTAAAATACAATTTGATACAGGACTATCAACCCAAGGACTATTCCGTACAGCAGCTTCATCAAAAGATGTCAAGGAGGTTCGTAAAAATTTGGAGCATAGTTGAGTAGTTTTGCTTATATATTACCTGTAAAGCCTATTTTTTAATTATACTGTTATACTTGGTAGTATTTCCTGCTTACTTTTCTAAACAAATCTAGATTTAAATATTTGGGCAGCAACAAAACCTGAAATGGACTTGAATTTGATCGTTTCTTCGATAATGAAGCAATGGATGAGAGAATTGACGGACAGAATTATTCCCAGGGAATTTTTCTATGATTTTTCTGTAGCGGGAGGTAAATTGGCTGGCTTGGAGTGATTTTATATAGCTTTATCTTTTAATGCATGGCTATAGTAACAAGTAGAATTGGAAAACTAAAATCTTGAATGATTTAGACTCGATCGAACAACTTAAAAAAGTCGTTTCTAAACTACCCACAATTCACCAATCAACGCTGGTATACCTTTGTCGGTTTCTTGTTCGACTAAGCTCTAAATCGGATGTAAACAAGATGACTATATCAAATATAGCCATTGTATTCGGTCCAACCATATTTTACTGTCCGTCCGACTCACAAGCAAGTCAAAGCCCTGTGGTTCATTCTTCATCGCCAAAAACTGCAACACCAATCGCTATAGAAAGATTTATGAGTGAAAGTATCGAGGCAGCAAACATCATCACTGAGTTATTGAAACACTTTGAAATGTGGAATACAGAGTTACCCGACTCAGCTCTGCCTACGATTTACAATGATGGTATGGAAGCAGTACATGACCACAAACCACACATTCAGCAATCGGCATCTGTCACGAGTTTTTCTTCGTGTAGATCTTCTCCCGAGCCTATGGAAAAGGAAATATCAAGCATACAAAAACAAAAGGTGGATAATCTGGTCGAGGAAAGCATAGATGCCGTACTATTTGGAATTTCGCGGAAAAACCAAGAGGCAATCAACTCGGCAAAAACCTATTTGGAGTTGGTATGTTGGGCCTAAGAATGAACGATTCAATTGAGCTTTTAAAACTAGTCATGAATAATCTAATGATAAATACAGGTACCAGTACAATCGCCAACACACGTAAAATTATCAAGCAACCCTCGTATAGATACAACACACGTATCACCAAAAAACGAAACGGTCTATCAAAATGAATTACCTACTTCTGCCATATATTTGGAATTTAAACCCAAGAAAATCGAAAAGCAGGTAATTCATATTAAAGCAGTGAAATATGATGATTTTTATTACTGCACGGTTTAGCAATTAAATCAGACTAACTGTACTTTTACTGATTTGAACGTTTATTTAACCCAGGATCATCCTGTTTCTGAAACCGAACAAACTCTTTCTCAAATTAAACACTCTCATTTAACTGAAAATGATGTTTTCATTTTGAATCACAAGAAACGAGAGGATTATATTTATGTATGATTAGTATTAGAAATTTTATGACTTGACTATCCGAGTTTTTTAAAAATTCTTACAGCTAACTTATATATCAATGTTATTGGCAGAATTTAAAAAGCAAGCCTTGTGGACCAAATCGGCATATTCCCAGCGATATATACATTGAAAATATGCAAGATGATTTTAAGAAAGCAGTTGATGTTCAGCCAGGCATTCTAAGCGACAGTGCAGACCAGTTCATAAACAATTATCAACCATGGAAAACAAGCTACGACTCAGTACAAAAAGCAAATTCATTGGTAGATTGCATACATAGTAATTCCCAGCCTATTGATTTGACCAACACGAAACAACCTACAGTTGAGCCAGTGCTACACATAGCAATCTCCAATAAAAAAGTAGTGGATAAGCAAAGCTTTACCGATAATACCCCTGTAGCTCGAGCTCCGCTTTCACAACAAGCACCTTCTCTTCCGAATTCATTCCATCCAGTACCAGTTCAAAACTCTCCCATGCAAGATACACGGTCCTCACCTAATGGTGAAAAGTCGATCAAAATTGCAAATGTTCAACTATTGCATCCAGTACGATCGTCATCACGAACCATTGCAGAGCCAGGTATTTGACTTTTGAATGACACGACTTTTTGATTTATGAATGTATACTGGCACTGATTTAATGTGGTTTAATCATAAACTTGTTATTTTTACAGGATTTTTAAATGAAAAGGTATAATACTGTTGCTTTTGAATATTGTTTGGAAACAATATTACAAACTCGGCTTATTAATAATAACAATCTTTGTATAGGTTTTAACTCCAGAAATATCGGAACTGGCCAGAAATATGTATAGTATACCTCCAAATTTGAGCAGCCGGGATGATTTGACTCAAGTATCAAAAATATCGACTAAAAAACTGCTTGAACCACTTGAGCGAAATAATCAGCAGCATACGCCATTGGGAACATTATCAGATACAGGTAGTAGACCTGTATTACTTTCATTAGAATCTCCAAATCCAGCCAAAAGGCTTATTGCACGGGAAGCAGCTATTGTATCTCCCATTTCACCATTTACACCTGCGATCCGCTCAGCTAGCTTGGCTGCATTACCATCCCCATTGGCCACAGGAATCCAATACACACCCATATGTCCTTTGCCTGTTTCATCCGGACAGATCCAATCAAAGGATGAATCCTTTTTAACCCGACAATCCAGCAATTCTCCAGAATTGCCACTTTTAGCAAGATCCAGATCGATTAAAACTGCACGAAACGATTTCAAAATAAGCGAAACTGTATTAAAATCAACCAAGAATAAGTATACAAACGCTAATTTGGAAGATGAAAAGAGTTCTGCAAAAATCTTGATTCCACCAACAACACATACTAAAACTCCTTTGGATAAACATCAACTCAACACTGTATTCCCGTCAGTCAATGTCATTGCATTGCCATTAACATCAACTATTCAGCAAGCTCACTCTAATGTATCTTCACAACAACCCATGTTGTGTATTGAAATAAATGGGAAGCAGTACTCAAAAGCCGATTTGAAAAATATCAAGGATGAGTACAAGATGCTTCAAAAGCGTATATATCAAACCAGAACCACAAATCATATTACTACTTCAAACTACGATAATGATCACAATCGATACATGCAACTCAAAGAAATTTTTCGAGGTATGTATTTAGCTATATCATGGAGATATTGTGAATGATTTATTGAAAGATACGAATGTAATTTGCTGATTTTCAAATAGAATTACAAAATAAAATTAAAGAATCGGCTCATGGCAATGTGTTTTCGCAAACTAGACTAAAAACAGATGATACGGATGCTGAAACTTCGCCTATTCTATTGACTCCAAGCATAACAGATCCAAGCAAGTACTCGGCTAAATTGGCTCTGGATTTAATCATGCAGCAACGAAGAATTAATAATAGACCCGACGAAATTGATCAAATGACAATGGAACAAATTAGACAAGAACGGGAGTTTGTCAAATCAGAGCTGGCAAAACTCAAAAAACATTACTCTGACCACGCTTTAAATGCATCAAGTTCCACCACTACGAGTTCTGTAAGTTAATTCTTATGGTACACGAATTGATCGATCCTGGCTGTAGAATATGTGCATGGTTATTTGATGCTATATTATTGTACATTAATCTAAAATGTTGGATAAATACCAGATTTCGAAGGAAGAAAGACTGATCATGAAGCAACTATACTTGTGGTACTGCAATCTCAAACAAAAGAATGGTTTAGAGGTATGCCACTGAATAACGCGGAATTGCATTCTAACACTATTTTCTAACCAGTCTGAAACAAATACTATCAATCCTAGAATGTATCTTCATTGGATACGAAACTAATAGATACTGCCACATTGGATATGCAAGACCAAGTGTGGATTCAGAGTAATCAAAAAACAGTAAACTGTATATTTGACGAAGACATGTATCAAAACCTAAAGAAAAATAAGCGAGAGCTGCAGATTAAACTGTTTGAATATCAGACTATGTTTCAACAACAGCACGGTAGACATGCTCAAAGTATCGATGATTGGGAGCCGCTGAAAGTAGAATATCTTCAATACAAGGTATGCCAATAGAAAATTTAAACTATTTGAAAAATACAACACTGTGCAAAGGTATAGACTTATTTACATTGTATTTAAATGAATATAGATTATTCGCAAGAAAATACAAGAGATGAGCATCTTAAAGCCATAAATTGTCAATGATTCGAAGTTCAGATTTACAATATAGAATGTTCAAGTCAAAGCTGTTATCTAATTCGAATAGGTAGACATCGTTTGAACGAAGCTCTCCTAAAATGAAATTCATAACCTATCATTAAACTCTTGTGTGTCTTATAGCTGTTTGATCTAGCACTTTTATTACAGACATTTTCAGACTATTTGATTGTTTCATGTTTATCAAAACTGGTCAGGCATTTTTCATGTGCCAATGAGTCTTACCATCCCTTCAATCATTTGTAATCCTAGCTTTTATCTTTGTTTTGCATTACTAGCTGTTTTAACACACCTTTTGAAAAGAATTCTTTTTTTATATCTAACAAACATAATCTTGGAAGCGACCAGCCCTTGTGGCAATACTACTTTAGCATATCTGTAGTTGCCATTATTTCTCAAAAAGTAACTGCCAATCAGCTTTTACTTTCATTATTGCTTTTATTTGATTTTAAATATCTGGACTCGAATTGTGAAAGAAATGTTCAATTTTTAAATATCAGTGACATTTCTGAAAAGTAGTTTTTCAAATGGTCCGTGACATTAATATTGCATTTAATCACATCATAAAAAGAGTCACTTTGGACACCATTTATTAATTGATCAGTATATATATGACATTGAATGATGACAGTTTGAATTGTTATGAAACTCAGTGTTGGATTCATACTTCAAACGAATTAGCGTCAAAGTAGCAACAATACTCGCATTCAGTTTTAATACATTCGTGATTGAGATCATCTTTGGTAATGAATGGCAAATGAATCCCAAGCAAGCATATCTGTCAACACACTTGGTTCAAAGTATTTGCAGTGTCTTGTTGGCGAATCGATTTTTTAAAATATTGGTGTCACTTGATAGTCTATCCAGTAAAGTGTCCCTGTTGTTGGGTTGCGTTTAAACCAACGGATGATCAGTGATGTTTGGTACAAGTCGTGGTACTCGCAGCGATATACCATATCGCACTCTTGACATTGCTTTCCAGTTTCAACACAACCATCATAAAGATTCAAGTTGAGATTTGATCCAGAATACCAAAACGAGATCAGATTGTTAATTTAGCAAAAACTACAGCACTCAGTATTCCCGTGTGGTCCCCCACCACAGTACTGACTGAGCCATCACAAGCTTGACTTCGGAGATCGAACGGGATCCGGTATTTTCTTGTGTGTATGGCCGTAGATGTTGATTGAAACCAATTATACGGTAATATTCGTTAGATGTGTTTGTCAAATACATTGTGGTTTGGTGTCAGCACTTGTAAATCAATACTGCATGATATTCTCATCACCAATGATCATCTGTTTTATATTGGATCTGAACATTGACAACTACACGTTTGGTGATTGACAATCATATGGACAACCAGATGATTCCATGACACCGCATATCAAACTTGATGTTCAATACTCCAATCATGTCGATAATAGTTGAATATTGTGCAGGTAGATTGTGTAATTGATACTCTCGACTCAATCAGTTACTTTGCACTTGTCATCCATGCTAGCCTTTTCAACAGTCATTGCCATTGATTGATATGTTTAAACAGAATTCTGAGATCGATCATCAGTAATTGTGATAATGCAGCCTATACTTGTTTTGATTGATACAACTCTACCCAATGGTGGACATATTGTATTACTAGTCAATGTCTTGTAAAAACAGCATATTTTGGGCTGATAGTTCTGAATGTATTTCATTCAAGCCTTTACTTGATATTGAATGGATTTATTTGCTGAATAAACTCGAATATCAAAGCATAGATAACTCCATGCAAGTGTGCCGTGTTCATTCGAGGTTAAACTAATGGCATTACTTGTCACAAAGCCATACACACCAAATAGCCATTACTAATACAGATTGTTTATACATTGTTACAATATACTTTATTCAATAAATTGTAGAAACAATTACTAGACTTGAACATCTAGTTTTGATCGCAACTTTTTCCAACATAGATGCAGCAAATGTCCATGCGAGTGCATCCAGAAGTAGGCTTAGGACCACGAGTAGTGGTGGATCTTTTTGTGGTAGATTTCTTTGTAGTAGATTTCCTTGTGGTGGTAGCGCGTGCAGTTGTTGTAGGTCTTGCAGTAGTAGTAGCTTCTGTGGTAGTAGACTCTGTTGTGGTAGACTCTGTTGTGGTAGCTTCTGCGGTTGTAGCTCCTATGGTTGCAGACTCTACTGTGGTAGCAATAGAGACACTGCTAGACGATGAAGTACCACCACTGCATTCATCAGGAACTGAGAAATCGTTTGTACTATTAGCAGCCTTGACTCCCAGACCGCGTTTGGCGAATCCTTTCCAGATCTCGCATTTGTTGGCGCCATTGTAGCGAGCAACATCAGATGCAATAAAAGCATCACGGGCACTAAGGAAAGTTGGATCGCATGGCTGGAGCATCATACCACCAATCATATTCTGCATAGTAATAATGTTACCAAACTTGCCCTTGGCGTCGTAGAGATTGGTGGAGAATCCGTTCTTGGTGACCAAATTCCAGTAGACTTCCCAAAGCATAGAAGCCCACACTACACCCATATCATGAGACTTTTGACGAGTTTTAATATCGGCATACGTCAAGGGATTGACTTTCATGTCAGTAGTGTAAGGATGAGAGCGAATACCGGTGGGCGAATTCTTGACATATGCAGCAATGCCAATTGGAGTGTCGGCTTTGTGTGATTCTTTGGCAGTTATGATTATTGCAAATATATCGGACCAGCCTTCACCCATACCATCAGCCTCACCATCAAACAAACACTCAACTGCTTCAGGTCCACCAGTCAACCGATTTGAAATACCGTGTCCATATTCGTGCAAAGGAACTTGGTTGTCCAAACCACCATTGCGATTGGGCTTGGCAGAAATGAATCGAAACATTAGCATTATGCCAGGTTGACCATCAGGTGGAGCTAAAAAAATGGCATTATCCTTATCCGAAGTATCTAGGACATTGATATTGACTGCATCGCCGCCTTTACCACCTTTTCCAAAGTTGTCCTTTTGGAAATTACCAGCAGCCTCGGTGAAACCATACTGGTATGTGATATCGTGTATCAGGTTAGTAATGTAAAACAGATTGACAGCTGCTGCCTGAATGTTGTCTGGATCGGTAACATTAGCAGTAGGGTTGAACTTGGTGTCAAATACACCGTCAACACCGTTTGCTGGAACTGGCGGTTTTTTTGTATAGTCAAGAGCATCAATGTTGTTACCCTGAGTGACAGTTCCGTCAGTCCATCCATTAGGTGACGATGGTTTGTATTCTGGATCTTTGATGTCTGAAAAACCATCATCAGGACTGAGATCAGGAACTTTGATAGCCTTGTATGTTGCACGATGAGCAAAATCAACAACTTGAACCAGTTTACCTAATATCAATCCATTTACATTCAGATTAGTGTTGATTCTATAAAAGTCATATCTGAATCCGAAATACCGTACCCGTGTTGGTATCTGCCCAAACTTGGATCCATGAAATAACACCTTTGTCGCGAAGCTGGAATTTGTAAGCATACACAAGCGTGCCATCAGCCTGTTGAACATACTCGAGCTCATGTTTAAACTCAGAGTAAACTGGCAGACCCTTGGCTTTGGATACAGCATCTGCAACCTGTTCAAACGTTAGTTTGGCTTTGGGTTCTGCGACTGAAAGCTCACTTTTGGCAAAATGGCTTTCAGTACCAAACGAAGTCGAATATGAGATAATTTGGCCGTCTTGGATATGGACTGCAGCTTGATGATTGGATACACGTGCATCATTAACTAGATGTGCACCATATACGTGAGTTATGCCAGCACTGTCTGTAAAGTTATTGTAAACCTTGAACTCGTTAGGTGTGAGACTGAGTTTGTCACAGAGATACGCAACACCAGTCTTGACTGGATCGGTATTGGACGGAGCCATGAGGCTGGATGAGTGATCATAAGGAATCTGTTGGTACGTGGATTCGGGAAAGTAAAATGGAAGACTGTCAGAGGCGTCTTGTGTGGACGGAATGGTTGGAACCGCAAAAACTGCAGATGTGGCAAGAGCAAGAACGAGAGAAACAGTAGAAACAAACATTTTGAACAATATTTTCAATATCTAGTATAAATTTAGCAAATATAAGATACAAACTGGTACAATGATAGAGGTTGGTGAAATTGGTTCCATACCATTTCACGTCATTTTATATTTTGAATCTACAAAGCATGCTACGCAAAAACTTGTCAATTGAATATACATGTGCTAATCAAGTAAAACACATCAATATCATGTGAATACATGTGCTTGTGGACCACATGTATTCAAGCCATACATTTAAAACGGGTATATTGCTTTTGATTAATTGCATGTATGGCAAATTCAAAGGAACTTGATTGCAGTTGTATTGGGATGTAGCGCCGATACCCGTTTTCAATTGTAAATCAGTTAAACTCTTGGAATCAATGCAAAATGGACTAACTGGAATTTGCTTCATCATATACAACTTGCATACACTCCAAACTTGTGCATTGCGAGTCAAATGCCGAATTCAGACAGATAAAACTGGGCTGTTGGTATCCATTAATGAACTGTGATAACATCGAATGAGTAATTGACATATACATGAAACGTCCATTTCACACCACTAACAACCTTGTTTATATTGGCTGTATGCATGTTCTGTATATGTTGAAGCAAGACTCATTGGAGCATGAATCAATCGAGTACTCAAAAGTGGACACACTATTAGTGGCTTGAGTTGCTTGAATTGATGGCATGCATGTTTATATACCAAGTGTGTTATATCACCATGCCATTTGTAATCATGAATGATTGCAATATGCCTTGTTCATTTCAAGTTCGAAATGACTAGATTTTGAGTTGATAAGCAAAAGCAGGATGATAGTAAGCAGGCGTGTTGATTGGCTACAACTGTATAGCCAACTTGGAAATCGGATAAAATGTATGGCATTAATTATGAGCAAGGGAACAATACGACAAATGAAAATGTTATCAAGCAAGCATGACTTTCAAATCACAAGCAATCTCGACAAAACATTAAACTGGTAATGCATCAATTGCTTGGTTTCAGATATGAGTTGTATAATTGAAATGGTCAGTGTCATTCCAATCTTGGACTATCCAAAGCATTGCAAAGAGTCATGGCAACAGTCATGACAATGACCAGTCAAACATATCTGACCATTACAAGATGGTGTTGCATTCCGATTGTTGCAGAAGCAGTGGTCGATGATGTTAAAAATAATCAAGTATGCAGAATGTGGGTTCACCTGCAAATGTGGCTGCATTGTTCATGGATAAATGAACAGTATCATACATGTGATGGACACGACAGCTGTCAATGAATGTTATCATGTTATTGTATTATAGTTGATCATTCGATGGAATAAATGATTGCGATCGTCATTCCAATTGTTGGTGTGGTACAGAGTTGCAGATCTCAAGTCAATGACTACATGTATTGTGATGTAATACTTGATGATATATTGTGGTTGAACATGTTATGCATGTCAGTAGTCGAATACGTAATCGTGTACAATGGTCTAGCAGTAGCCTATTCAAGTATGGTAAATAGTGCCAGTTTAATCACATTGTGAATCCGCATTGCAATAATCAAAAGTGAGTGGGAAACTCGCATATAGATATTGACTAATGTGTCACTGGATCAGACCATATCAAATATGTTGAAAGTGTATGTAATCATTCAGATCCGAGTTGGTACAAACACGATCATAAGAATGATGTATATTGCACAATGGTGTTTGTAATAATATGCATGTGATTGAATGCAAACTGGTGAACTAGTAGCAAACAAAATAATGACAGATGGTGATTGAAAGTGCAACTAATCATGCAGTGTATATGGTGTTGTGGTGTATACTAGTTGATTAGTGGAGCATGTTTGAAAAAGTCGATAGCTTGAAGATAATACAGTGTATACTATGCTGCTGTTATGGTAGTATTTAGTGTTTGCAAGACAAATGGAATGAATCATCATGTAGTGAACACAGTATACACGCCATATTAAGATACTGTCAAATAGTTTATCAGATGAAAATCTTGCTTTCCAGTTTCAACACAACCATCATAAAGATTCAAGTTGAGATTTGATCCAGAATACCAAAACGAGATCAGATTGTTAATTTAGCAAAAACTACAGCACTCAGTATTCCCGTGTGGTCCCCCACCACAGTACTGACTGAGCCATCACAAGCTTGACTTCGGAGATCGAACGGGATCCGGTATTTTCTTGTGTGTATGGCCGTAGATGTTGATTGAAGCCAATTATACGCTAATATTCGTTAGGTGTGTTTGTCAAATACATTGTGGTTTGGTGTCAGCACTTGTAAATCAATACTGCATGATATTCTCATCACCAATGATCATCTGTTTTATATTGGATCTGAACATTGACAACTACACGTTTGGTGATTGAAAATCATATGGACAACTGGATGATTCCATGACACCGCATGTCAAACTTGATGTTCAATACTCCAATCATGTCGATAATAGTTGAATATTGTGTAGTTGCTGTTGAAATGCCATTGTTCTTTTAATAATAATATTCAAGAAATAAAGTCTAGTGCTGGATTGTTGAATATTCAACTCTTCAAGCTTTACTTTTATTTGATTAGCCATCTCAAGAACAATGTCACTCCAAGATCAAACTAAAGAATTAACAATCGACTTGCCCACCTGTAATTACAACGTATTCAGTCATCAATGTTTGAACTATTCTGGCGAGGCTTTTGATTCGAGTCGTCTGAAACTTTTTCAAAATGGAAACCAGAAATCTGTGTCGATCACCTTGACAATCAACCAGTGCCTATTGAACCTCATTTTATTGAAGAGCTGGAAAGACCATTCTACTGTTGCTCACTTGGTCCAACTTACAAGACTGTCACTCCTCGTTTTGACACTACTCCTGTTGACAAACTCCACTTGCCTGATGGGTTGATAGATCTGCTTTTGATAAAGACTATTTCGTTTCTTCTGGAGCAACTGACACAACTCTTGATCCATGCTGTCCTCTTACTCGATTGAATGGTCTTGTTTTAAACGACCTACATCCACTCATCAAATCAAAGAGTGATGCTAGTCAAGGTATTGCTAATGTAATACCAAGAGCGCAAATGGATGTGGATATCCTGCTTTGGATCCCATGGTGCACTATACTTTAGTCTGACTTGTTTCCGTTGTTTGGATCTGCCAATGATGGGTATTTGAAATACTTTGAACCCAAGACTCTATTGGTAGGGATGAGATAGTCTAGCAAAACAACAATACCATTCGAATGCGCCAACAAGACAAGTACCAAACCATCATGACCAGTACCAGCAGAGGAATGAGACTTTTGATGAAATGTGTTGCAACTCGAAATGTCGGATCTTGAATGTGGTTTGATTGGAGATGTTTTGGAATATGAATTTTAGCTTTTGATTTTGCTGGACTATTTCGGCATTCGCAGTGCCAAACCAAGAGAATATTTCGACTTTCTTCACTCGTCTAATAATTTACTTTTGTACTGTCTTTTTCAAGAGACTGAAGTTGATGCGATACAATTTGAGCTGATCAGCCAATTTGGATATATTGGCACTTTTCAGGAGAAACAACTTGCTTTCCAAACATGACTGTCCAATATTGCTTTTAAAGTCCCTACTGCTTGATGGCTTCCGCCAGGTCACTGACATCCGCACAGCCAGCAGTAGGGACTTTAACAGCTAGACCACCGTTGTGTTTCACCCATAGGTTGTCCAGGGTGCTTTTGTAACGAGCGATTCTCAACATTGTTGTTTTTTAAAGGAAAGAAAAAAAAATCCACGACATTCCAAAACATCCCAGTGGTGTCCGAGCATAAAAAAGCAAGTACCGGTCGAGAATGTTGTCAAAAAACTTCAAATGAGTGACTACAATCGTTTTACTGACTGGGTCAAGAAGCAGCGAAAATGTCCTAATGCAACCTTGGAGGCAACAATCACTCAAATTGACATCAAATTTGTCTGGTTATATTGAAGGGAATTGACCAGTTCAAGGGGAATGCCAGAAACTGTCAAAACAGACACTGAAAAGTCTAAATCATTCTTATTGAAATGCTACACTACGACATCAATCTCTCAGTGTGCTGGATGAGTCATCCTCATACAACTTTACTGGGTTGGATGCTGAGGAAATCAAAAACCAGCTGACGAAATACATCCGATTGAATATGAAGCAACTGAAAGCGACCGATGTACTGGCATCAAAACAAGTAATGCTGATAGCAAGGTCCTTGATGAAACTACTGGAAACATTTGGGGATGGGCACAAGGGACGCTTCTTGGACCATGTCAACAGCAGACTTGGCATCTCCAAACCATCCTACTACTACTACATGGAATATTATGCCTTTATGTCAAAGTATCCGAAATTCCAAACGCTGGCAGTGTCCTTTAGAGTGTTTAAAAGTATGATTCCAAAAATCAAGGAATGGTTTATGTCACCAGAGTGTCGAGCTTTGGACTCTTCTGATTTCTACTCTGAACACTACTGGATGAATGTTGATGATGAAATGGATGACGACGATATGAATGTTTTAAACGAGCACAATTCCACCGCGGTGGAAAACCTTCGCAACAAGTAGTTCCTCGTCAGTCGATGACTCCTTCAGACTGCAGTGATAATGATAATGCTTTCAATGGTGAACTGACATTGCTACTTTCTTTCACGGAGAGCAAAGTACTGAAAATGTCCATCGCAGTGGAAAAAAGTTCTAGCTGTACACTCCTTGATATCTTCGTGATAGACAGCACGATTCATTCAAACCTATTTCCACCACATTAATGTATCTTTTGTATTGACTTGTAAATAGAAAATCTCTGCAACTATTGTGTTTATTATGAAAATTTCATTATTATCGGGTGTGTTTTTGAGCTAAACATTGTCTCCTGATTGTTTAGTTTTCTTGTACTTTTTAGCTCTCTCCTTCTCTGCCTCGGTATTAGCAGCATAATAGTCTCGATATCGTTTCCTTTCAGCTTGTTTGTTTTTGGCATAGTAATCTCGGTACCATTTCCTTAGTTGTTCTTGTTCTTCTGGTGAATACGAATTTCAATTCTTAATACAGTGAATGTACGCTTGGTGACTCTTGATGAAACTAATGAATGTCATTTATAGTTGGTTTAGAAAATAAGCTCCGCTTAATGTTCTCCGTTTTTATAAGCTGGACCTCTAATTCTACCCAATTCTTCCAATTCTCTTTTATTTCGACGCTCCATATTTGTCATTCGTGGTTCTCTGTCTAGATTTTGTATGAAACCGTTGGGTAGATTCAATACGTTGTAGTTCATAGTATTTGTATGCCTTTGGAAGAATATTACCATCATCATCTGCAATAAAGTACGAATAGCCATTACCACTGATGACCTTATATATAGTGTGACTATACTTTGGCTCATATCCTTTACGAAATGCTTGCCTAGTTTTTAGCAATCTAACTTTGTCACCAACACTTATAGCATTCTTCTTTATTTTTACATTCATTGTTCCAGTGGATGGATTGCCTAGGTACAACTGCTGAGGAATACCATTTATACCTCGGTGATAAGTGTGATTGTAATTGTAAACAATATCTTCCAGTACATCAATATATGTATTTGTTCGCCGAGCTTCTTGGTAAAGAGCAATGATGTTCTCTAGTGTTCTATTGAATCGTTCAATTATGCCTTGTCGCTTGTGGTCGCCTACTTCCACCGTGATATGCCGAACACCTTTGGATGTCAATAATCGCTGAAATGCTCCGTTTAAAAATTCTGTTCCACTGTCACTTTGAATAAGAATTGGGGTTTCTATATCGAATACTTTCTTCATCGCTTCGGTGCTATCTGATTTCTTCATCGCAACGACAAATGTCCTTCTACTGAATACATCAATCACACAAAGAAGATATTTGTATCCACTATTCCACTTGGCATACCTTGACAGATCAATCAAGTCAATCTGCCATTGGTCATTGATAGAGTAAACTGTTATGGGACTATAAACAGGTACTTTTCGTTGTTGTCTGTGGAGTTGATACACTTCTTGCTGCTGAAGAAACGTTTTTATTTGGGACAATGGTATTTCTTTGTTAAGCTTTCGGTATAGCTTTTCGGCAGACGTGAATCCTGTCCTTGGATTATAATATAGTTCATAAAGCCTCTCCATAACATATCGAAAGAATTAAAACGTTTATAATTTGGTTGGAAATGTTTCGTAACCCACTCGGAGTTGTTTATCGTTAAACAGTTTTATCGCAGTGTTTGTTAATGAATATGTATTCATTTGGTTATGATATGACCTAAAACCATTATTGATAAACTCCTGACCTCCATTTCCACTCAAAGCATTCAGATACTTTTGCTTGGTAATTTCATTTTGATTCTTGCTGATACCCTTTGAACTAAACTTTTTCTCGTCACAATAATGCATCTTGCTAGCCAATGATATAACGCAATCTCCTTTGTATTCCAACTTGAATAATCCTGGTGTTCTGCTGTCATATAATTTGTTCGCTGGGGTATCATCTCTCCCGAACCAATATTTCTTTTGTTGTTGGAATTCATTGAAGAGGTGTGGTTTCACTACGTCTTGTAAGGAATCTCCAGAAATCGCAAAGTATGCCGAGTCTGTATCCATTATGCAATATTGAAAGTCGCTTCTGTCTACGTAATAATCAATAAAATCGTAGTAGAACTGTAACATTCGTAACTTGGCTAGTTGATATACTTGGAATCCAATATGGAGTGATAGACTTTGCTTGAAGGATGTCTTACTAAACCGAAACTCGTATCCCTCCACAAGGTCTTGATGTCCGAGATAATTATTTCTTCGCACGTTCTTATTGTAAGTGTCTTGTCCTACAATCTTGACCGTTTCGTGCTTCAGAAAGTTCATTATACACTTTCCGTACGGTGCATTCCCAATCAGTTTCATTATATCACCACGAAGTTTATGATTTGGGTTTGTGTCTCTTGCTCTTCGTTCATTTGAACCTTTTCAGAAAATGGTTTGAAAAGAGCCTTACGCTCATATTTTACAGCATAGGTAATGTTGGTCACTATAAGTCTGTGCTCTAGATACCATTTCAACAACTCTGTCGGAAACATCATCTTTTTCCCAAACATACTTCCAATCAATTTCTTACTTTTGTAATTCGGTTCAAGTTGTTCTTGTGTCTCACGACTTGCATCATTGTATGCTATTTCAACATTTTTGAAGTTTATTATCCACATCGGTATAGATATTCAAACTCAAAGTAGATTCAAATGTTTTCTTTGAATGTCGCTCCATCACAGCTTTTGTTCCATTAAATCGGTAAACATTTATGTTTACATCAAAATGATTTTCAATGGTATCCAATTCTTGCATCTCCACCCCACAATAGCTCTGGTCCGGTTTGAAGGTGTAATAGCTCTTGAATAGTTCTTTCGCTTTAGTTGCAAGTCTATCCAATTGCAAGTCAGAGAACTTGTGACGGGCAAGGCAATACCATAAACACATATTATTTGGTATGTTTTCTAATGAGAAAATGCCTTTGCTTTTTTTAATGAAATCAGGTAACGTAATCGAAGCTCCAATAGGGATTTCTTCTAGTGGAGTAGTCAAGAGAACATATTCATAGATACTGTCAATATTCCACTTTGAATTGGGTCGCTTCAGTCGTTCCAAAATATCATCGCCTCCTAGTTTTTCTAAAACACCATCCACTGTATTGCTAACCAGAGGATGCTCATTGATATTAAAAAATGAAGTATTTACAGATGGGTAAAACTGCATTCTTTCATCTGTTTCTACGTTTCTTAGAACGTATCCAAATTGAATATCAAACCAATACCTCTGTTTTTGATTGTGGTGATTTGTTAGTATGTTTTGTTGTAATTCATCAACCCCAAGTACAAGTGCCTACTCCATTTGATAGTTTTTGATTGTGGTTTAAATGGACATTTCTTAATATGGTACCGAGAATATAACCGTTTCCTTTTCTTCTTTTGAAACTCTATTAATTGTAAATATGCTATTGTTCCTTCGACTCCACTACTGAAACCTGTTATTCGCTTTCTAAATCGTAGTTTCACTCCCTTGATCTCTGCTCTTCTTATTCCCATCAATAAGGCTATCATTACTTTAATATCATTTCGTCTCTTCCTTCCGGTAGATAACAGCATATCCATCGACCTTTCTTCATTTCTCATTATATAGTTGACCTTGTAGAGACCCACATTGTTTGTATTTTCGTCCAATTGGTTATTCATTTTCAACAAACTTGATGTACTTCAAGAAAATAAAAGTTTATTTTTTCGTTACAAACGAATTAAACGAAACTTATTTTGTTTGTGTATCTCAAACCAATACGATTGAATCTTTTCTGTTAAATATGATGATTGATTATGGTCCTGTTACAGACCCAAACGAGGTTCCTGTCGGAACTATTAAAATGGGCCAGAATAGAAGAATTTACATTGTAAAGTTGATTAATAACAGAAAGATTTGGGTTCCATTTCAAAGAATATTTCGTTGACTTCCAAAAATTTATTTTCTTTGCGTTGAATATAAAACAAAATGTTAGTGATTCCAAGTTGCTCTCTGCGTTCCAAGCATATCCGAAGCATTCCTATCAATCAAATTATCCTTGACCCTGCGAATAAACACAAGTATATTATCGAAGAGAAACTTTCAACAAATAACACTCTTTCCAAAGTAGCAGCTCCATATTTCGGCGAAGAAGAACCTCTTGCATTGGATGTCGATGACAAACATCTGAAAATTGCTAATCCCAAACGGTTTAATCCTTCTGTTTTGATGAAAAACGTATAGCTGAATTAGAGGATAAAGTAGAACAACTAAATAAACACGTGAAGTCGTCATCCAGATACGAACAAATCAAGTACTACCTTGGAGATGAAAAATACTATTCAGACGACAAGTATTTACACACAGCGCGCAATGGAATTGTGTATGCTGTGAAAATCAATGGCACATTAGAACAAACCGAAGACACATTAGAAGAGTTTATCAAATCGAGTTGGAAAAAGCCAGACCTACTGCATTCCTTGATGCTTGGACAAAAGCGACTCCAAACAAAATTGTTGGACGTGTTGACCAAGGAATCCATAGAAAAAGAAATACATTTTTAAAAAGGATGCTGAACAAGCCCACCAAAAAATTCATCGTCACTAACATACGACTTTGAATCTTCATCCTCACGATCAAATGAGCTTTGTACAAATTCAATTTTTCGTACATTTTGTTGGATGGCTGCCAGATCTTCTAATGCCGGTAACTCTTTACACGTCCTGAATGAGTTGATCGTTAGAATCGATTGAAGTTCAAAGACTTTATTTGATGGATACTTGGAGTATGCATCAACTCGCATTGAGTTTGGAGAGAGCACGACCATTGTCCATTTATCTTCATACCTTTTCCCTAGTAATATCATTTCATTCAGAATAACCACAAAATTGGATTGTAGTTTATGTGTATTGATAATTTTGACTCTGTTAGAATTCCACGCAAGTGTGACAACAGTGCCAGCGAACCTTTTGTTTCTCGGTTGTTCTTTTCGGCCCACTCCAATAGCTCGCATTTTGTAATGATATGGCTTTTAAAATCTTCGGGTTTAAGCATTTCTTCACAAAAGTAGCATTTAGAAGTGCCGTAAATGCAAGTCGCTACGTGATTCTCCAAGTCCCATTCAAACACAGAATTTGCACATAGAGAATGAAGACATTCTGTTAGATATTCACGTAAATCTCTTTCCAGTAGTTTGTTTTTAAACAGGCTGTTGTCTCTACAGGATGGACAGCTCTCAGACTTAAATTTCGTTGAACACACAGGGCAAACAAAATGCAGCGCACCATTACATTGGTAAAAAGGAGGGTGTATGAATTCAAAACAGATGATACATCGTAGGTTGTCGATGTGAATTGAATGTTGGATGATAATTTCTTTGTTTTCGCTCATTTTATATATCTACTATAGATTTTAATATTTCTTAATCCGACTTCATAGCTCCTATTATACATTTAGCGGGAATTCCGGCTGGAAACCAAAAACGGTATTCTTCGGTGCTCTACCCTTACTACTAGAACCTGCTTTTCTCGTATAGAAATCCCATTCCATTATGCATTAATTTCTTGCAACATTATACGTATTATCGGATAGATTGGTCGTCTTTCATTCAGCATTATCAGGAATGAACTCATTCGAGTGTTTATACAAAGGACAGCTACAATACTGTTAAAAGCACAGGTTTTGTTAAACCATTTTTTATGGCTCAGTCAGGGTAGTGGAAATTATACCACAGTATGAATCCAGAGCAGTCTTTTTGCAGGAAACAAGGCATTTTGTGATGTCTTGGCAATTCAGTAAGCGGATCAATCAGAGTGAAGCTAGAGTTGATATTAGAGACAAAATGACTATACAGTTTGGTATTCTAGAGTAAACTGCCAAGAGTTGCTGATTATTGTATTTTATCCAATTCTACTGAATGTAAGCAAGTTCAGTTGCCAAAACAAATTGCCCGACTTGTTTTACATTCATAAAGGCAGATTTTTACATTGTCTTTCCTGAGCATCTTTATACTTTTGGTATTAAATCAGAAAACCGGTTTCTGGGGATTACAAAATACAGCGACGGATTGGTAGGATTTCCAACAATATTTAACACTTTGT
>NW_006281104.1:1169232-1170097 GCF_000203795.2 Batrachochytrium dendrobatidis JAM81 | reverse complement strand
CTTATTTATAAAGGTGCTTTCTTGCCCCTATCATTTAAAATAAAAGCTTGGGGTTTAACAGTCAACGAACCCATAGTTGTTGATTCGGGGACGATAATAATACCCATCAGCTGATTGAACTTGTGAATCATTTCCAAATACAAGTTGTAGATTAGGCAATTAAAGGATTTACGTAGACAAGAGTAGTATGTATAGAGCACCGAATGATACCAGTTTTTTGGCGAGAGTCCGCTGAAATTTGATGAGATTTCATCTACCAGAGTGTTGACAGAAATTTGGTAATTAGAATTGAGATTAAATTTCAAGCAAATAAGATATTTATTATGACATACTACTTTTCAATCTTGGCCTTTTTGTTTTGAATCGGAACCTTTGGCTCAAAGCAGCTTCTGAGTCGAGTCAGCGAGTCAGTAGTCATTGTGTCGGTCAAATCCTCGCTGGACGCACGGGGAGAGACAGACTTGATGGCAGTCATAAACCAAGTGAACCAGCGAAGGATTTCAGAGAGAGATGTGCTTGTCTTGTATGTTCTGTCATTGTCAAGTTTCAATAGATAAATGGTGGAAGCATACACCACCCCGTCAATATCAATCGCAAAGAAGCGAAAGAGAGTCCCATTGGTGAGGACAGCAAGCACTGGAGTCTCCTTTCCAGCAGCCAATCGCTTTTTCAGTAGGCATCCGGCTTTAGCAAGGACTTGAGGTACTGCGCTATCGAGCCATTCCTTTTTGGCTTCTGCGAAGTCAAAGGTGACTGGGAAGGGACCGAGCTCAGCTACACTGGCGATGTGGACTATATGTTTGGATCGTCGCAATTGCCAGTCGCAAAAGTACAGACATCTTTGTCCTGGTAGTGGAGGCAAAGA
>NW_006281104.1:1130843-1169132 GCF_000203795.2 Batrachochytrium dendrobatidis JAM81 | reverse complement strand
TCAAGTCCTTGCTAAAGCCGGATGCCTACTGAAAAAGCGATTGGCTGCTGGAAAGAACACTCCAGTGCTTGCTGTCCTCACCAATGGGACTCTCTTTCGCTTCTTTGCGATTGATATTGACGGGGTGGTGTATGCTTCCACCATTCATCTATTGGAAATTGGAATGGACAGAACATACAAGACAAGCACATCTCTCTCTGAAATCCTTCGCTGGTTCACTTGGTTTATGACTGCCATCAAGTCTGTCTCTCCCCGTGCGTCCAGCGAGGATTTGACCGACACAATGACTACTGACTCGCTGACTCGACTCAGAAGCTGCTTTGAGCCAAAGGTTCCGATTCAAAACAAAAAGGCCAAGATTGAAAAGTAGTATGTCATAATAAATATCTTATTTGCTTGAAATTCAATCTCAATTCTAATTACCAAATTTCTGTCAACACTCTGGTAGATGAAATCTCATCAAATTTCAGCGGACTCTCGCCAAAAAACTGGTATCATTCGGTGCTCTATACATACTACTGACAAGTCTTTCAAATAGGAATCAAGTAATTTACAGATTTGAAATGCTTCATCGAAAATAACTACATGGGCGTGTCTTTCAAACAAGCCACCATGCAAAACTCCTAGATCCCCAACATCTTGCGAGACAGCAAGGAATTAGACGAGTTCATTGCATTTTCTTTCATAGACTTGCAAATAGACTTGATCAACGATATATTCGAACACAAACATATAGTGAATGGTACAAACCCATCACAACGTGAAGATAAGCAAGCGATGGCTGCTACATCCAAAGCTCAGGATTCCCAATATCTTTAACCAACAAATCCAAATCAACAGCTGTAATGGCACTATCGAATTTCTGCTGCTGTACCATACTCGGCATTTCCCAAGCCTAATAGCACAAATATATGAGTTTGTTGGCATTTTGATAAAGTAGAGGTGACATTTTTGTTGGTAAACTAAAAGTTTTTGTTCACAAACGACAAAACGTTGGGTCAAGTTTAAAATCAGTAGTGCTACTCAAGCCCATACTGAAAAGTGTTGGAATGTTGACGACTTTCTCAAGGCTTTCAAAAAAAGACTTCATCTTTTTTGGATTCTTACGCTCTTGCTCAACTTTCTCTTTCTACTACTGGCGGTACTCTTTTGCGATCAGACAATTCTATTCCAGCCCAAATGTCGCAAATACTTTTTTATATCAATATTTCAAACAGTTCTGCTCAAGGTATTGCTCTTTGTCTGGATTCAGTTAAAAGCTCTTCAGTAAACGGGAAAAAAGATGGAAAACGATGAAATTGAAAAAACAAAAAGAAGTTAGGGGAAACTGACTATTTTATGTGAAATCGAGTTAAAAATGTGCCACGAACAACTTCTTAAGTTTAGTCATCAAGGCAATTCCAGATATCCAATTTAATATCCTCTCACAATATTTTTTGTTTGCTATAAAATGTTTTGGTCCTGTTACTTTAGGCAAAAGGTCTCAAATTTCATTTGATTGTATCAATCATCACTTGTATGTTTCTTTTTCAATGAAGGTGTTCAAATTCAAGTAAATGAAGATTTGGATGAAGATTTTTTAAAGGCTACCAATTATTTTGAATCTGTCTTGCATCGTGGTGATAAAAAAGTTTACATTGTTGAAGCAAAGAATGATATGCGTCAAAAATGGTTTAAATTTTACTTGAATGTGAGGTTGCAGCAAAAATTGGTCATTTGGATCCGGTCTATGGAGTTGTTACCAATTATATGCAGTGTAATTTTTTGCGTAATCTTAATGAAAAGATTGAATTGAAGAAGTGTTTCATCAAATTGTTGTCTAGAGGTGAATCTAGTACATATTCTTTTGTCGATATCACTGGAAAAATCTATGCAATGTTGTTTAGCGAATGAGATAAATTCTAGACCTTTAATTCAAGTCTTAAGACAATCAACCACACATTAAAAGCATTTCCAAAGGCCATATATTTGTTTGGGTCCTCATGAATTGTTTGTATTCATTTATTTTTATCCTTTTAAATCTCAAATATTTTCTAATTTCTGAAACAGGACGGAAATGAATGATCTGATCAAGCAAATCAGTTTACCAACTATTGTAAAAGTAATGCTATTATAACAAAACAACAATTCGCAAGACACCACAACAAGAAATTACCTGTCTTCATTAAAAGGCAACTGAGTATAATTCAAACAATTGATTTTAAATTAAAAACCTGTCATTGTCCTTGATCGCAATCTAGCATGACAGTCACACAAGAGATCTGCCAATTACATTTTTGCAATGCATCGGGGAATGTGCGCTCATTGATTATTGCAGAAAGCACACTGGAATGAAAAATCTTTGTGTTTACGGCATTCATTCTACCGGCTCCATATGTAAATTTGTTTTTATTGATGAAAATGGATCATTGTCTTGAAAGAGTATCAGTCGAATGCCAAAAATTATGTCAAGAAAGGGCTTGACCTAATTTACCGTCTTTGTACGACACCTATTGCAGCTTCAGCATCTATCAATCGATAAAAAGACTATTAATTGACAAGCATTGAAATTACACACTGTCAAGTGATCTACATCTTTCAGGTAAAAAACCTATATCAGCATCAGTTTCAGTCGAAATTTTGAATAGACTTGCATATGGTCGGTTGGTTGACTTGGGTCATAGTATTTTGTAGCTTGCCTAATTCATTATTGTGATTACCAACTCTCTAAGACTTTTCAGTGGTACAAAGCTATTATTGACTTTTATCTACATATTCTAGATTTAGGCGTAGCACTTTGTTTTTCAATGAGCTACGTAAACATATTTCTATGATTGGATGATACTTTAAAACGCGAGTGTATTAACCTGCCTTTGGCGAACATTCGGTTTCGTTACTTCTGACAAACCATACCAACTGCCTTTCATAACTACGACAGTTACAGTAATCAACGATCATCAGGGTGATGATGGAATTATGTTTAAAAAAGAATCCAACAGCAGCATTCATTGATATTTGTTCAAATCTGCCAATTCTTGAGCGCAATTTTGTGCCATCTGCCAAAGCAACTTTGATGAAAATGATTGAATTACTTTTCCATCTCGTCACCATTGGTACCATACCAATTGTGTTAGAACATGGTTGACTGAAAAGGTTCAACGTGTCAAACCTGTCGTGAAACCGCACGAGGGACACAATTGTTAACCCTTCAAACACTTTAATGACAGTTGATCCACTTCCTCTGACTAAACAGCCGCAAGATGATGAAATAGCATCACTTGGCAATTCATTGTCGTCATCTTTAAATGGTAACAAAGACCAGAAGATACCCCTTGAACAGTTAATGGTTCTGGTAGCAGCTGGTTTTGCGTTTATCCAATTAGATGGTTGATTTTGTGGTCCTGTTCACAATTAGGCAATCGAAAAAGGATTCTAGGTTCAGACATGACAATTGGATCTAACATCTTTGATTTTGTCCATATGAAACTTGAGATATGAAGGATTCTAAATAGAAATAAAAAAATTGAATATTTTTTAAATTCAAAAGAATATAAACAATGATCAGTTTGAGCAAGCAGATTATCACTTCTGTGGACTTGGATTTGAATGAATGCAATGAAAATCAAGTCTGAGAAATGGTTGATATGGAAATTTTTATCATGACACGTATTCCAGAAACCATCAAGCAGGTATTTTGTGACAATACTATTTATTTTCTATTGGAAGTGAGCCAAAAACAATACAGTGCGTACCAACTTCATCTGCGTGTATCGACATCTGCCAAAGATAATTTTATCAAAAGCAAAACATATGTAAATATGCAGCCTTTAAAGACACTTAAAAACATTAAAAATTAAAGCAAAGACATTACGAGCTGATTGAAAGTGCAAAAAACTTGAAATGTGGAACGGCAACTCTAAAGATCGTCAATTGTATTCAAAAACATCACAGAGAAATATCATTCTTGAAGATATTTTAAACTTTAATTAACTTGATTGTAATCAAACCATCTGTAAATAGGGGTTTCAAGCTCATCAACTCGTCAAATTACAAAAATCAATCATCTTTAAAGATATTAAACATACTGAATTAATAAAATAAATAAACTCAAGTTTTGAAATGTAACATTACTGACTCCAAAAAACATCATTTTGAAATATAACAGATCATCTGATAGTAAACGCTACAGTCAGTACAGTATTTTATCAGCATTTTTAATCTCCGTAATTTTAATGCACTGTCTTGTTTCAAGCAAATGTCTTCCGATTTTTACCAAAACAAGTTGTACGCAATTTTCAACACTGTCAATTAGTTGTGTAACATCAAAAAGCATTTGAATTTCTTCTATTTTAATAGCTAATACATGAATATTAATAGCTTTTTAGTTTTTACTAGGCTTTGTGTACTTTTTTCAGTTGCATCGTTTCTGATTCCGAGTTTGAAGCATAATAGTTGCGACAGCGCTGTTGTCCAATTTGCTTGTTGTTGTGAATAGTAATCATGATACCACTTGTTTGACGCTTTCTGTTGTTGAACTGGATATGGATGTCAAATTTGAATGCCAAATTTCAATGCATTGCAAGTAATTGTTGTAGTTTTTGATCGAGTCAATGAATGGCATTTATAGTTGCTCTAGAAAACAAGTTGTTTGAAATGTCCTGTCATATGTCATATGTTTTGTTGTTTTCAGGTTCACTAATTGTTGATAATGCATACAATTGATTTCTGTTTTGACGCTGCTTATTTGTCATTGTTGGATCTGGGTTTCTAGATTCAGTAACAAACGTTTCAGCAATTTGGATGTGTTCAAATTCATAATACTTGCAAGTCTGAATTATTTGATCATCATCTGAAATTGGATACGAGTAATGATTTCCACTAACCACAGTATACACAGTATACACAGCATTACTGTATATTGACTTGTATTTTACTCAAAGGTTTGTCTGGTCAGTATTCCAACACAATTTCCAACATGGATTGAATGGTTTGCAGTGTTTGTTTTAATTGAACCACTTGATGGATCACTTTCATATCTTGATTCAGCAATATCACCAACTGCACAATGATGGATGCGATTGTAGTCAAACACAATATATTGCAAGACATTAACGTATTGGTTAGTTTTAGTATATTCTTGATAAAAGGCAATGATGTTTTGTAATGGTGTGTTAAATCCTTCAATCAAACATTGTCTGTTGTGATTTCCAACATTGACAGTGACATGACAAACACATTTTGCTTGTGACAGACTTTGAACGGGTGTATTGTTCCGTTTGTTGTACAATCCACGACATGGTCGGTTGGTGGTATCATACAGCCATACAACTGACAAGTGATTTCAAGTCCAACTGATAGTTACAAATAACACTGGTTGTTATCAGGTCATTGATGCATATGGAACAAACCATGTCAATGTATCAGTCAACAATCCATTAACTGTTGATGTAATACCCAACACAGTATACACAAACATGCAGTATGCAATCAACAATATGATTGTTGACCCATTCACAATACCCGACAAATATCAACACACCAGAAAGTTTAAATTTATTCAAAATCAAATCCATCGACACATCATCAATCTGAACTCAGTTTTTGAAATTCTAAACCACGCCTTTTCATAAACCTTTTCAAGTCTTGTCTGAAACTGGCTATTTTTTGGTTTGCCACTCTACACTCTTGTTTCAATTGATTTTCAGTGTCTGGATTGTACTCTGATCCAGATATCTCTTCTTCGTTTGCTAACTGTTGTTTGGATTTAAGAGCTAGACAATCACGATATTCTTGCCGTTTTTTCTTTCGTAATTCTTTACACTGTTCAAGCCTTTGCTTTATACGATTAAAGGTTCTCTGATATCTTTGGCGTAATCCAGTCACTTGACTTGGAGCAGTATTTCCCGACTTATCTTCGTCCATTGATTGTTGCTGTTCTTGTTCGAAAGTATTCGAACCAGGCTGATCAATTGGTTGTTTCGAGTATTTGTCGAAAGTGCCTGAACCAGATTCATCAATTGGGTCTTGACTGGGAATATTTGGGTTAATTATATCAAATGTTGGTTTCCAGTATTTGTTAGAAGTACCTGGACTGGATTGATCCATTGGTTGATGCTGATCTTGGTTGGATTTTTTTGAATTGATTGCATCAATCAAGTCTTTCCAGTCTTCCGGAATGCCTGGATCGGGTTTATCGATTATATCTTGCCAATCTTGTTCGGAAATGCTTGATCCCAAGTAGTATAGATAAGGCACCGGATGATACCAGTTTTCTTGACCGATAACTAACAGTGAATTTTGTCCAAAGTTGTCAAAATAAGAAAGTTATCGGAGATGAGCAATTCAGGTCAAAAACCTTGGGGTATTATAATGGGAGTTTATTAGTTTAAAATATCAGGAGATCTCTGTGCCAGACTCATACCAATACTTAAATGGATCATCTTATCTTTGATGAAGCTAACCTAGTGACCCCCTGCGTTTCTCGATGAATTCGAGCAAATAAGAGTGGTAATGGAGAATACCAATAGTTTTCATTGAATTACGAATTTAATTCCAATTAATTTTTTTATTGCTTATTGTATTAAACAGTAAGAATGAGATTAACGTCACACTTTGACTTGATGATGAAAACACGCAATGTCCAATATACTTTTCTACAGTAATCACACGATTAATCCAATGCTTCAACCCAACTCATTTTGTCTGTTTGACATGCTCCAAGAAATGTCGACGAAAAGGATATTGTGCGCAGTTTAGAACCACACGATCGTTCCACAATAAGCTCCTTGAGAAAACCATTAAACAACAAATGATAGCAATTACGAGGCTAATATAACACACTTGACCAACGATATCACACAAACTGACATAACGTATTAGCTTCCTGATCAAAGTGTTTGGCAGATATACAACTATTTCCATAAAACAAAATGAATCAAATATGTTGAAGCCAATCATTCCCATTGAAGTTATTGACTTGCTGTTTTATCCAAGAACTAATTCCAAAGAGAGCAGGATGGAATCGATCGATTCTTCCAACAACTACTGGATACAACAGTGGCATTGAAGATGAATAGTTTACATGATAATTTCTTTCACATCATCTGAATTAGAATCATCATCGCTCATAACAATTCTGTACAACTTTTCCTGTAATGATTGCTGTTTCTCGATGACTCTTGGCAGCATCTTTATGTTTGCAAAGATTCGATAACCTATCATTTCTAGATTAACCTTCGCATTGTCACAAGTTGGATAATGCTTTTTGAAAAAAGCAACTAACCCATAATGTAGTGAATAAATGGTATCGTTTGTTTCATAGCAACTATCGCTTATCATTTCTTTAATCCTTTTATAGTGATTTATGTTGATGCCGCATAATAGACTGGCATTTTTCTTTCAAAAACAATATTCTGCCTTTTAATAGTTTCGATGGATTAACCTCGATTGGATTTTCTAGTCTAAACATGGAATCTGGAACATCATCTAACACAACCGCTTCTTCATTTCCAACGTAATTATACGCTACTTTCAACAGCGAATTATTGACACGCTTTTCAACAACTTGATAGATATGATTATTTCTTGGATCGAGATAAATTGTGTCCATTAGTAAATTGTTGATGTACTTTGATCTCGGATTTGAGCAAGGTAAATTCAACATATTGTTTAAATCTAGTCTAGAAAATAAAAGATGCAATATTCAGTCACAGCCACTATCATAGATAGTTGATAAGTTTAATCCAAGATAAAATTGAATATTTAATTTCTTTTCAAATGATAAACAAGTTTATCAGAAATGTCAAACATATTGGAAGAAACCCAAATTCATTTGAATGAAAATGTTGTGTTGATTAAAGGAAATGACAGCACAGTTGGTCTGTACAAGGTTCTTTTTGAAGTAAATGGTATTGAGAGATATCGATTTGCTATTAAATACAAGACGAAAGAGAAAACTAGTACAAACAATTGATTAGTTCAATTACAAATCTGGATGTCGGACGGGCTAGAAAGGTTAAACTAAGATTCAAAAGCACACTCAAGGGATCTTCAGTGGAATGGACGATGCTAAAGCCTATCACCAACTTTTACAGCTACAAAACAAACAGAAAGAAAGCTGGACAAGAACAACGGTTGTTTTCACAATATCATATCAAGAAATATTCGTTCTGACCAAAATCAAAACCAATTCATTGGTCGAGACACTTGTTTACAAATTTAGATGAATTGAAGTTTACCATCAAAGAGAATCACAAAAAGCAAGCATTAAGATACTGGTTCAATATTCAATTCGGATATGTGCTGAGGAACATTGAAACTGATGATAGAGTTCAGTTTTATCCCTCTGATAATACCTGCTTTAATATCAATGATTCACCACTAGTTAATTCCACTATTGATACGGTACTAAACCAATTGGATGGTGATGATATACTGGAAAAATTGAAGTGTTCAAACTCCAAATGGAGTATTGAAAATATCTACGAGTGTGTACTTTTAACAACACCCATTCCAGAGGTATCAATAGGCGCATCTGTAATTCTACCTGATTTCATCAAGAATATCAAGAGCATTGTTTCATTCTAGTATGTCACAAATAACCTTTATTTTTGGTAGTTTTGCTCGTTATAAGTATCCAGAAATCAGATTAGACAGATTATCAAAGAAAGCAAAAGATCTTTACAAGGATTATTACAAAACCAACGTAAAGAAGTGTTATCCCAAACTTGATATTCAAGAATTGAAAGAGATTGAAAGCCATTTCTTTGTAAATGTCAACATATACCGATTCAATGGAAAGAAAGCGGTTATGGAACGACATTCAGGTAAAGAATACAGGAGGTTATTAATTTGAATATATACTCTGATATAAGCCATAAATTCCATCATTTCTCCTCCATTATTAACTTGTCTCAGTTAACCAGTGTTTCAATGTCCAGATGCCATTCATCCTTTAGTGAATTCAAAAAGATAAAACGACACTCAATTGTTTGTGCAAAACCAAAGATAATATTTGAAAATGGAAATTATCAACCAAAGTTGAATGTATTTGAGCATCTTGAATTGAATGGAATTAATATACCGAAAGAAATGAGATTTTATCCATATTTCATCTACTTTGATTTTGAAACTTGGTTGAAATCAGTCAATCTACGACCAACTTGAAGCTCATTCATTGAAACACACAAACTTTTGAGCACAAGTTTCATTGGAAGTGAAGAAAACAAGGCTCAATTCATCTCAGTTGAAAGTACAACTGAAGAAGCTTTGGATATAGTGATGACAAAATGGATCAAATACGACACAAATATCTGCAATTGTTGTATTCAAAGTATTCTCGGTTTTTTGGAATGATGGCCAATTTGGACGATGCAAAGGTTCAGAAACGATTAAGATTACAATTACTAGAATGTTTTGATGTTCTTCCTATTTATGGCTTCAGTAGCTCATCATATGACATTAACATCATCAAGAAATACCCTCCACAAGTCTTGAAACACTCTAAAAACATGGAAATGTATCCAAATGCGAAAAGCCTTGGATTAATTCAATTGAAGGAGAATTAGGTCGTAATATTGAACAATGCGAAAAGATTGAACGATACAATGTTGATGGCTACGATGAAGAATCAAGCACAATCTATGACTTTCTGGGATGCTTTTTCCACTGATGTAGAAAGTGTCACAAATCAGAAGATATCAATCCTTTAACTGGAGATACGATGAACATATTGTATGAAAAGACAGCAAATAAGGAATCAGCTCTCAAACAATGGGATATACCACAAGATCAATTTGGGGTTGTGAGTTTCATTCACCTGAAAACGGTCAAGTGAATGACATTATTAAATGTAACAAATACCGAATGATATCAAATGGATCGTTTGCTTTTAACGACATTCTTGCTTTTCAACCACCAAATACTTTATTTGACAAGTTCTTGAAAACGTTTGACACAATCACAAAAGGGAATATTTCCACATAAAGTAACTCGGAATTTATCGAAATACATTGATGAACACCCAGATTTGACACAATATTCTGATATCATTCAAGTTCTTAAAACACTCACATATTCCATCCAAAAAGTGGTTTTACAACAATCTAAAGGGAGAATCAGTTTCATCAAACGATTATAATGAAATGGTATTCACTCACACCAACCTGTATGATTTGCTGGACGACTACAACAATTTGGATGCGAAGCCAGGTGTAGAAGCGACAAAGAAACTGGGTAATTTCTTTCAGTCGTTGAATCTTGATATCCACAAAGACGGCATCTTTGTTCCTAGACTCACTCTGAAATATCTCTGGCACACAAAAAGCAAAGACTGCGAGTTTCAGTTATTCAAAGGGAATGACGAATTGTACCACAAATACAGAGATAATCTGGTTGGTGGTCCAAGTATCGTATTTCATCATTATCAAGAAAAAGACGACCAGAATTAGAAAAGGAAAGCCTTGTCAGGGAATACTTGGATATGATACCAATGCTTTATATCTGTGGGCGATAAGTCAAGATATGCCGTGTGGTGAGCACCAAGTAGTTCAAGTCTATCCCGATATTCTGAAAGATGTCTTGGATAACACGTTCTTTGGAATGATAGAATGTGATATTGCTGTTCCTGAGCATTTAAAGGAATACTTTGCTGAAATGCCTCCCATATTCAAGAATGTTGAGATTACATGCAATGATTTAAGCTTTGACACAGGCACATGCCAAACCAGATTACAAAAGTAACAGATTAGTTGAAAGTATGTTTGGTGAGACGATGATGTTTGCTACTAAACTGCTGAAATGGTATCTTGAGCATGGATTGGTTGTTTCAAATATTACTTTCGCTGTAAGATATGAACGTAAAGCACATTTCAAGTCGTTTTCTGAGCAAGTATCAAATGAGTGAAGAGTCCGAGATACAAGTCCTGGTTATAAATTACGTGGAGAAATGATGAAATTGATGGGAAATTCATCTTATGGTAAATGCATCACAGATTTCTTGAAGCACGAGACAGTCAAGATTGTTACTGGAGATAACTACATCAAAAACATCAGAAGGAATAATTACATTGAACATCAAGACCTTAACCAAGGATGCGAGTTTCGTTTCAAAAAGATGTCGTTCAAACAAAGTTTACCTATTCACATTAGATTTCAAGTGTATCAATTAGCGAAACTACGAATGCTTCAATTTTATCACGACTCTATTGATTATTCCATTGACAAAAGTGATTATCAGTACTGTATGATGGACACTGATTCTGCTTACATTGCTATATCTGATGAATCGTTAGAAGTCATAAAACCAAGCTTAAAAGATGAATTTAAAAAGAATCGGCATCTGTGGTTGGAAAGAGACGATACCATTGAAAATAAGGTGTATGACAGCAGAACACCGGGTCTGTTCAAGTTGGAATATGAAGGAAACTGTATTATATCATTGGCCAGTAAAATGTACTATTGTGATGAAAACAAATTCAGTTCAAAAGGGAATTAACAAGAAACAAAATGAAATCACAAAACAAAAGTATGTGGATGCTTTAAAAGGTAATTCTACTCAGGAATTTGTTAACAATGGATTCAGAGTCAAGAATAATCAGATGAACACGTATTCATTAACCAAGACAGGAATGAAATTGCTTAATGACAATGGATTCAGAATTGGGTTTCAAACATTTTCAACCAAATTATAAGAAATCATTATCTTGTATTTAGTTAATGGAACAGTTGTATGAATTATACTACAATCCAAAGACGGGACTCCTTTCAGCGCAAAAACTATATCTGAAACTCGACAAACAAGTGCTAATGAAAACAGTTTAGGATTTTCTTCAAAAACAACAAGTACATCAACTACATTAGAAACCAAAAAGCAAAACCTTGTTCAAGAGTATCAACGTGTATTCAGTCAATGACCAGTGGCAGATTGATTTGATTGACTTTTCCAAGTATTCAAGATGGAATGCTGGATTCAAATACCTCTTTTGTGGAGTTGATGTATTCAGTAGAAAAGCATTTGTTGTTGCTATTAAGAGCAAATCTCAAACTACAGAGGCAATGCGGTTTGTATTTGCTGCCAGGAAGCCTATTCTTGTTCAAAGCGATAATGGGACCGAATTTTTAAACAATAGCTTCCAACAACTGTTAAAAGAGTATGTTGTTCGCCAAATTACAGTCAATGTCGGTGATCATAACAGACAAGGCTTAATTGAGAGGTTCGACCGAACATTGGAAAGTTTCATTAGCAAATACCAAGAGTCCAGAAGTACTAACAAGTACATTGATGTCTTGGAAGATATCGTATACAATTACAATCATACGCATCATCGTAGCATTAATGATACTCCTGAATCAAGATACCAAGCAAATCCAAAAACTGGTACAATTAAATCCAAGGCATTAAATACTCAAATCAAAATTGGGGACAAAGTGAGAATCTTGATAGAAAAAGGAACATTCACCAAAGGGTATGAACCAAGTTACAGTCAGTCCATATACAATGTAGTGAATGGAAATGGATATTCATATTCACTTGTTGATAACAATGGTCAAGAACTAAAAAAGACTTTTAAATACTACCAACTCAAAAAGATTGAATCATCTGACACATACAAATGAACAAGTTGAAAGAGAACGACCAATGTCAAACAAGGAAAGACGTAATAAACGGGAATTGGAAGAACTGGAAAGAATTCCAGAACCTAAAAACAAAAGACGCAAGATATTTCAAGGAACTTATTTTCTAGAGTAATAGTAAATGACATTTATCGATTCAATCAAGAACTACAAAGACTATCTACAATGCGCCAAGAATTGGGATTTATATTCGGAACAACAACAAGAACAATTGAAAAAATGGTATAGAAATTACTATACTCAAAACAAGGAGTCCAAACGACTGAGATATCGCAATAACTACGCTAATAATTCAGATATCGAAAGAGGACGATTACAAAAGTACAAAAAAGCCTAATCACACTGTGAATTGCTTTCATTCAACCTCAAACAAATAGTTGATTTAAATTGAATTTTAAATGAAAATTAACTTGATAGCAAATGAAAGACTTCAAGACAGTTGAAACTTGAGTGTTTTTTACAGAATAAAAGTTTTAGGATTGTTCAAAACAAGGAATGTTGATTGTTATATTTATCTTGATAAACCAACTTATACAAAAGTATTTCTATTTCAGATTAATTTAAAACAAGATTTAACTGGTATTTCTGTTGATTACACGAGTCACTCTAAACAATTAGCAGTATATTGGATAACACAAGTCATTAGAAACGGTGTAATAACACCAATTGTTCCAATGGTTACAAACAATATCAGAAATTGGTTGAATTCAAAAAAGTTAAACAAGTCGATCAAGATTTGTATAATTGATTGACAATAGTAAGAATATTGTAAGATTAAAAGATTTGGTTGTATATATTGTAAATAGGAGCTTCGACTCCAAAACTTGCTTTATTTTTAAATGTTCAAATTGGCAAGACTCGTAAAAATAACCATTTCACCTTTTACTTGAGCTTCAACTTTGTCATCTTCACAAAGGAATGAAGGCTGAAAGGGAATTTGCTTGTTTCAGTTTCATTTTGACTTTCCCGATATGGTGATAAACTTCCTTTTCAGAATGAAAACGTAAATCTGAAGTAGGTAAACTTTTTGTTTCATCGCTGTCTATCCATCTTCTACAGCGAGTACATTCACTGCGAATAGTTGTCCAAGGCAAAGTAGAATAAACAAACACAGGATAGTCATTCAGAAACCAACGATATCCAATGTATAAATGACACATCGTATAGTTCCATTTAAATGCTTTTAGAGTATAGTCATTGAATTCTTTTTGATTTGGAAAGCATCCTTTCAAGGCAACCAGGTCTTGTCCAATGAATTGTCTAGTTTGCAAATATTTTGGTAATGGACCATGAGGCGATTCTTGCCAGGTAATTCAGACTTGTAAATAGTAATTCGTCTGGTTCATACCTTGATTCTAGTATTGTCATCCATATGAGAACTGACTGGTGTTTCCGAATTGATGGCAGATAATGTATACTCCAATAGAAACCAATAAATCGATTGTATCTGCATGTGGATGTGCTTCATACGTTCCATTTCTGTATGAAAATCTAATTCTGGATGGTGTGTATGACTGATTACTCTTGCAAATACATTGAGTGAATTCTTGTTGATCAAATTGAGCTCTTCTTCCAAATCTGAATCATTTAGAGTAGCAACTCTTCTAATCCAGGTGATAAGCTGTTCAGACATTTATAGTAAACAATGGAAATTACAATTGTAATATTAGATTACAATTGTAATAATGTAAGAGCCTCAAAATTACAATTGTAAGAGATGATGGCCTCCTTTTTTCTTCTAATGGCAGAAATTACAAGACTCGCATATCATCAGAACATATCCAACAAATTATGCCCGTTTTCCAATCAGCAATTTTAGATTCATTAACAATACCTTGAATATTTCCAAATGTGTAAACTCACTTGTACATCTACTTTTTTCGCCAAATTTTGGATTTGTACTATTTCTTACCACATAACTAAAAGTCAAAATACAGATGGTACAGAGTATTATATGGAAATTGACTGTGTTAAAGACATTCTATACAGTTCAACAACTGATTCCTCTCATCTTGCTGTGCATCCTCGCAAGAATTTAGAGTCGCAAATCCAAAGTCTATCAAGTAGACCATTCCATTTTCATCAACCAAGATATTTTCCTTTTTGATATCGTTGTGAATAATTCCAAGTTTGTGTATAGCATCAATATTTGACAAAACAGACTGCTTTTGTGATTCAGAAAGCGCTTCGGGAACAGTACCGCACAGCGAAAATCCTATACAATACATGCCGCCTTCCCAGTAGCCATGCAATACAAGTTTGGGAATAAATCTTCCTTGGAGGTCCGAGAGTAAGCAATAAATTTCAATTTCGTTGTGTAATTCAGCAAGCATGTTGGATTGTTTCCAAAGGTCTATGCTTTTAAGAGCGAGTTGATGCTTTGCTTCATAATAAACCTTTGTTCTTCCACTTCCCAAAACTGATTTGATATTAAAATCTTCCAAAGCAAAAGCAGATTCGTAAGATGAATCAGCGTCTTTTTGAATAGGAACAGAGCCATCTTCGTTGCCAGACGCAAAGTTTG
Source organism: Batrachochytrium dendrobatidis JAM81 (assembly GCF_000203795.2). Lineage (NCBI taxonomy): Eukaryota > Fungi > Chytridiomycota > Chytridiomycetes > Rhizophydiales > Batrachochytrium > Batrachochytrium dendrobatidis. The sequence goes on along the minus strand of NW_006281104.1, from coordinate 1,153,996 downwards.
TTGTTTCTACCATTTTTCTCAGAGTTGAAGGTGAATTTCTCGTACTTGATGGTCTGCTATTTCTCGGAGATTGTCGTAGTGGTGAAGGAGGAGGCGATGTACATAGGGTTCCATCTGCTAAAGACAAAAAGTAAGCGATACTTTGAAGCACCGTAGGGTTTGTAGCAGTGCGGGCAATTCCAGTTGAAATAAACAACTGTTCAAACCCATCTGAAGAATCTTCAACTTTGACTCTTTTGAAGAAGAATGTATATTCCGAAGAGGTCAAAATTCCGTACTGCAGACGATTCAGAACCATATAAGTGTAAAGCTGGACAATTGCATCCCGTATGTAATGATTGATGTTGAGTTGGTCAATACGGCCATTTTCAAACCATTCTGGATTCAAACTCCATTTGCCTTTGTATTCGTTAATGATGATCGTTTTTCCGTTTCTTTCAAAATGGCTGTCCGTACTGCCAACATAATTTCCGAATTCAGTAGTAACGACTGTAGCACCAAAGTGAATGGCAACAGGACGCAAATAGTTTTGCGAAATAAACATTTGAAGAGCTGGAACTTCTGTTCGAATTTCAGTGTCAAGCATTTCAAACACGGGAGGTAAAACTGTTTCTGTAACAGGTTCAATTTCCGTGCAAACAAAATCCATCACTTCTTGTCCAAATGTTTCCCAATGCAGAGTCCATTGTGGATGTCGGACACCTGGTGGTTTTGTGGAAGTGGGACCTGGCAAAGTATTGGAATACGTGGGAAGTGGAGGGATTGTTTGCAAATATTCCTGTAGGGTGATTCTTTGCTCAGCTATCACACCGGCCGAAATTCTTGCGCTTTGTGCTGCAAGAGTATTGTTGTAGTTTCTTTGGGCTCCTGCCAATACTGCTCTACAAGCAGTGACTTCAGCAGAGAGAGCCATGTAACCGGCACTGGTAAAGTCTTGAGGGTTGGCAGTTTTCCAGTGTCTGAGGTCTTCTTCAGCTATTCGGAGACTTTCAGCTGCTTCGTTGGCTCTTCTGTCGGCATTTTCAATTGGAGTTGACATTTTAAAAGTAAAGAATTTCAGTGTGGATTTTATTTTTATACGCCTCCATCACGTGGCAACCATACATGTTAAAACCTCGCTCTGATATTTCAATTGCGACCATTGAGTATGAATATGGCACAGAGAGCTCCTCATCATCCAAACTTACAAGCAATTCTTTTAAATTGTTTGCCATCTCAGATAAATGGTTGTTTAAATAATTTATCAGAGTCACTTTTTAAATCAAACTGGTATCATTCAATTGTATATTTCGGTAAGAATCTTGCACAGAATACAACCTACAATTTCAGGCAATCAGATTCTGTATAGATTCTAAAAGCTAAAATCATTTTGGACAGAAATGTCATACAAAATATCTCATCAACCTTTGACTGAATTTAGCAGATACTCTCGCCTAAAAAAAGTGGTATCATCGGGTGCCCTACCTATACTACTGCCAAGAACTAAAAAAGACATATAAATACTACCAACTCAAAAAGATTGAAGCATCTGACACATACAAATGAACAAGTTGAAAGAGAACGACCAATGTCAAACAGGGAAAGACGTAATAAACGGGAATTGGCAAGAATTGGAAAGAGTTCCAGAACCTAAAAACAAAAGACGCAAGATATTTCAAGAAGCCTATTTCTAGAGTAATAGTAAATGACATTTATCGATTCAATCAAGAATTACAAAGACTATTTACAATGCGTCAAGAATTGGGATTTGTATTCGGAACAACAACAAGAACAATTGAAAAAATGGTATAGAAATTACTATACTCAAAACAAGGAGTCCGAACGACTGAGATATCGCAATAACTACACTAATAATTCAGATATCGAAAGAGGACGATTACAAAAGTACAAAAAGTCAAAGATGGGCTAAAAAATATCATAGCTAACGCTTGAAATAGAGCATTTTCAAAATTCAAATATTGTAATAAATTTCATGTTCATTCCTGTTTACTTTTATTATATGATTGAATTGAATTCACTTTTTTTGTGATCTTTTTTTTTCTTTCTTAAATTCAAATGTTTTCTCGTGCGATTGGAAGATGCTGCTACTCTACACATAAAGCAGCATCAAAACTATGGGTAAAGCACAATGGAGGCCCATCGGCTCAAGTCTCCACCAAAAGCTGTATCAATATCGATGACTTTGCCGACAAGGTCAAGCAAAAACTCAATACCAACAACCAAGTTGCTTTATATACTTCTATCAACAAAGAAGCACTTGACCCTGGGCTTTCACTCAAAGAACTCCTTAAACTGACATCAGCAACAACACCAGCAAAATCCCCTTGCTTGTCAAAATCATTCCTGCTACTCAAGACTCATTTGCAACAAAAACCATATATATTCGTGATACCGATGATGATGGAAAGCTTACGGATGAATATGTTGAATACAGTATCAAGAACAACGAGAACTTGCGTGATATCTATAAAAATGGCAAAGGACTCATCCACATGGCTGACCCAAAGAAAGTTATAGTTAATTTTGATGATATCGAGCACGGTAAAAAGTATCAAGTTTACAAATATTCGCAAGATTTCTCAGGATGACAAAAAAAGAAGCGGATGCGATGGAAGCAAAGACGCTACTATCCATGAAGACCTATCTTGTAGAGAAACTCCAAGCATCCCCTATCGATTTGCCTACTGACATATATGATTCAACGGGAAAGCAAATTCAAGAATGGGATGTAATCCTATTGTCAAGATATTCTTTATCTCTTGGAAGCAAAACATGCCATGACAGTCGAAAAAGTCGAGAAAATCGCTGAAAGGGTGAATCAATTTCCTAAAATAATTAAACTTTTGTCTCAAAAAATACTTAATGCAAAGTATAGTAAGATTGTTGGAGTTGCTTGTGGAACCCGATTCCCCGATGGCTGTCGCGAAGAAGCTCATCGATTAGGATTAATGGTTGTTTATCCGTCGGGAAGTCGTTACAGAGTTGATGGCAAGGTTGAATTTGATTACACTATTAGAAGATGAAATTCTTGAATATATTATGTACGTTGCTAAAATTATTTATATTAAAGTTTTCAAGCAACGCTGTCATTGTCTTTATATTATGCCAAATAGGATAATTTGGACCACCTTATTATCCTACGACGTGGTTAGACAACGGACAGACAGTTAATGGGATGTTAACCATTGCTGGATACAATCTTCATGGTAAAAGTGCGTACATGCCAGAGAAGATATCCTTGAAGTAGAATTGTAGCCTTCTTGATAGATTGTACACATTGATTCCCTATGGGCTTGAGGGTTGTAATTGAACCACATGGTGTTATCTCTAAATAGTTCCAAGGTAATGGGACGATTACTGGGGCTTTCAGTCTCTTCTTCCAATAAACCATCTTCCTCTATCAGTTCTTCATCTGTCGAATCTGGTTCTTCCGCATCAATTTCACTTGGAGCTGGGTCGTCTTCATGATCGTTAATAGCTTTGACAATCAAAATTGTGATATTCTGTAGGTTTAGATCTCCAGAATCCTCTTGACAAAATATGAGTTCCTGGTAGCGCTTGGCACTCTGCTGATTGAACCATTTGCGAATTTGAGGTATGATATCACGCATTCTTCGAAATGAAATAGTACAATGTTTGAAGCGAGGCATCTCTGTTAGAAATTCATAGTAGTTCCGATATTTTCTAAAAGTCCTATGTGTGTCAGTAAAGTCAAGGATGTGGATGTGGAAATAATAAAGACCCCATGGTGTCTTTTGGCGGCGTAAATAATATTCATACCTTAAATCCATTGATAATCCTTCGTTTAGAATGTTTTCGAGTCTTGGAATGTCATTTTGTAATCGGTCGTGAAGTATAGCGAGTTTTTGCCCAATGTTGAAGTGATGAAAGACAGCCTTTCACATTCCAGCGCCAAAATCAAACTAAATTGCTGAAGATAATTAAAATATGAATATTGTTGATTCCAGTAGAGTTGTACCTATGTTTGATATCAATGTAAAATTTGGTAATGAGCTCATCATTTTCAACTTCCTGGTGATTAGATCATTCTATCATTTGTGCTGTTTCGTATATTGGTTGCCTTTGATATGATGTTGTTCCATGGGTTTCAGCGTATCTTTGCCATCGTTTAATAGGAGCATACGCTGTTAGCAATTCTTTGATCTTTTGATGCTCAGCATATAAAACTACCGGAGTAGTTGGAGCAACTCTACCAGCAACTCTCTCGGCCTTATTCTTGGTCGATACTCTTTGTCCTCCTCACTTTCTGAATCATTGAAAGCTTTTCTTCTGCTCCTTGTTGTTCTGTTTGGAGGAGTCAATAAGACTGATACAGTATCCATCCGAGTAGGCGATTCATTACGAGCAGTACTGGCTGGAGATAACTGATCGTTTTGATGTTCAGAGGCTGGCAAGGATAAAACAAAGGGAAACGAAGCAGTCTTTGGTTGCGAATTGATAACTGGTATTGATGTTAATTGCTTTTTGGCGGTTTTGGAAAGTTTTTTGAAATGAGCAGAAAGCTCTTGGTTGTTCATTACTGCTATCTTTCTGGCCCAATTGAGAACCTGATATTCCTCTTCACATATTGTGTCGTCCATTTAGATGTGTAATGTTTGTTAAGGTGAACCTCTACCCCATACGGTAGTTCGCTTTACGCAAACGAACAGACACAAAATGAAATTGAATTCTCTTCATCATCACCCACTCCTACTAGTAGAGTGGTATTAAAGGCCATTACATCAAAGGTAAAAAACCTGGAATTGTTGGTTTGACGAAGCGAGATCTTTCTAGTAGTAGTGGTGATTCTATTGATAATTTTCCTGTAATTTTAAATGTAAAGTTTTGTGATTTACCAGTTGGTATGTTAAACAAACTAATCATCTGTTTAATGGCATGGAAAAAGAGTCGTTGTTCAAGAGAGATTTCAACTCTTTCCATTTTTCTTTTGAATGAAGATAATCGAGAATTCATCTCAAAGTTTTGACTCTTACGACTCTAGTGAATATTCCTGCTTGCGAATCAAGTCAATTAAAACTGTTTGTTCTTACCTACCTGGAAATCCTACCATTGAATTCATGAGAGGTACTGTTGGATTCTTCACTGGATTCAATCATCACCATCAAAAAATGTTCGCGCACTTTAGTCATGTTCTCATGGCTGATGATGCTACTCGTTGGTTATCAGAACGATCTACCAATGGCGTTGTGTTGGGCAAAATGGATGGTTGGATTGAATCCCACGAGCAAGAAGTCGATCATTGGGATGGGCTAGAAATATCATTTTCTAAAATACTTGAATTCACAAGATATGAAAGCAGCATGGATTATAACTTTGTAGGCAAGAATTGTAAACATTTTTGCTACGATTTTCGCCGAAATGTGCTTGGGAAAGTTGAAGACTTTGGAACTTACTGCCAGTTTATCGAAAGTAAAATGAATTCATAAACTCTAAATCAATTCAAGCATCAATTATGAGCCTGCACATTATGCTCCTAAAACCTTCAAATTTACTAGCTTTCCATCAGTTCCCTTAATGACCAAGTACCCGTTGAAAAAACTGGTATCATCGTATTCTGCTTAAAAGGTACAGTACGAATCTGGCACAGAAGCTCCTAACATTTCAAACCAATAAACCAACCAGTACTCTGCTCTAATGTTTTTGACAGTGTTCCTTATCTCCGATAACTTGCGATTTTTGACAACCAGACCAAATTAATTGGTATTTATCGGTCAAGAAAACTGGTATCATCCGGTGCCCAATCTATACTACTCAAGTTGGTTTTAAACCATTTTCAACTAAATTGTAAAAGCTTATTTTCTTATGGTGGATTATGAAAAAACTACAACTTGTACTATAATCCAAAAACTGGGTTACATCTGCATGGAAATTATGTTGGAATATCCATGCAGGGTACTCCCAAGTGGTAATATGGTATAGTGATGATCCTAGTAGCTTCCACTTTACGCCTCCTAATTAACCCTCCTTTATTATCAAACAATCCACATGGTCATGCCACAAGACACAAACAATCAATTACTATAAAAGAGCCCATAACTATCTCATTAATAAACAACTCTTCAAACTATTTCAATCTTGTAATTACTTTATTGCATCTTTTCACTATTCCTGAAAAGATAAAATCTGTTAATCTTGAACTATTGTGCAGCTTCACATTACACTTTTGGTTTGGTTTCTTCTGATAACTACAAACAGTTACAGATTATATCTACACTACAAACCCGAAGCTCACAAAAATCTGGCAATACCATGGTCGTAATACCACACTACATATATTACATTGCAAACTGACACAACACTAATTGACCAATATCGAACCAGTTAATGACGCAATCTACATCCGACTTTCAACAAGTGTATTGCTCCGTTTGTTGTACAATACACGACATGGTCGGTTGGTGGTATCATACAGCCATGCAACTGACAAGTGATTGCAAGTATGACTGGTGGTTACACGTACAAATAACACTGGTTGTTATCAGGTCATTGATGTATATGAAACACGCCATGCCAATGTATCAATCAACAATCCAATAACTGTTGATGTAATACCCAACACAGTATACACAAACATACAGTATTCAATCAGTGATATGGTTGTTGACCCATTCATAATACTCGACAAATATCAACACCAGAAAGTTTAAATTTATTCATTAACAAATTCATCGACACATCATCAATCTGAATCTGAATCTGAATCCGACTCTTCTGAACTCGACTCTTCTGAATCTGAATCCGGCTCTTCATATTTCAAACCATAGCCTTCCATAAACATTTTCAATCGTTGTTTGATACTTTCTAGTGCTTTTCCTGCTTCTTCACAATCTTTTCTCAATTTTTGTTGAGTTTCTGGGCTGTAACTTGGCTCAGATATACCTTTGCCTTTTCTTAAACCTGCCCATTGGCTTAATCGATGAAACACACTATCATAATAGGCTCGGCACATGCTCTTTTCCACTTCTTTAAACTCTTCATATTCTTGCTTTAGAGTATCCAAGGTTTTCTGGTCTTCTTCGCTTAATACAGCCTCTTGACTTGGAGCAGTATTTCCCGACTCTTCTTCGTTCATTGGCTGTTGCTGGTCTTGATTGGAAGTGCTTGGACCGGGTTGATTCGTTGATTGTTCCCGACTTCGTTTTGGAGCACTTGGACCAGGCTCACTGATTGGGCGTTTTCGACTTCGTTTTGGAACACTTGGACCAGTTCGATACAACAAGTATTGCTGGCCTTGTCCGGAAGTGCCTGGATTAGGCTTATTGGTTGGACCAGGCACTTGACTGGAAGTGCTTGATGCCTGAGCTGAGTCATTGCTATTATCTGAAACCAGTATTGCATTAGCGGTTGCTGCCGCGCTCAGTACGAACAAAATGTCAATGAACTTCATTAGATTGGTGGATGGGCTTAAAAGATGGTTAGATGGGCAGATTGTTAATTATAAAATTGAATGTACTCGTTTGTATTTGTATGTTTTGTATAGCAAACCAACCCTTTTAGGTTAACCAATTGTACAGAGTTACTTGATTGTTTGTAGCGGTTTACTATCAAACTAGACAATATGATGCTCCCTAATCATAATATCATATTGATCAATATGATGATCATGTCGATTGAACTATGCTTTTATGACCCTTTTATCAGGTATATTGAAAAGCACCCTTCATGAGTGTTGTGCAGCCACAAACGCTTTGTTTTACAACCGTATTCATGTCAAATGGTTCACTCCAGTATTCATCCAACAATGACTGTATTCTGAATTGCAATATACAATGGTTACTACACATTGACTGTATTGAGTGTTTGATATACAACAACCATCATATGACACACAATCAAACTATAGTGTTGAATCTACACTTTGTGCACTCTTAGTAATCATACATTGTACGATCACCAAGTTTGAACCCACATTTATGTATTGTGTTTGACTATCGATGTTGTCAATACAACTCTGTACATTTGTTGTATTCTGAATCACGGATACGATCGCAATCTAGTTCAACAACAATGATGACATCAGTAATGCAACTGTTGTTTGCATGCCGACACTGTTATTTAGTGGTCCATTTACATCAATACGGCAGAAAGTTGTCGTTATATCACGTATTCTGGACACGGTTTTGATATTACGCATCCAGTTCCATCACATTGCTGCTGACCCATCATTGTAACGCTGCATGTATCAAACACTGGCATGTCACCATAACCACAATCAGTAAAGTGACATTCGAGTTGTTTACTGTGATCAATATATACAACCCAGTGCGACTACACATACTGGATCCAGTCTGTTGATTGTTCCAGTTGATCTTGATTCACTTTTGACGTTTTGTCCGAGATTGACAATACAAATGTGTCAAGCTGAACCCAAACTACACGACTTGACTGTTTGTGTCCATTGGGTCGTGACTGAGCTATGCGATCATGATGTGTATTCAATCAATACCATGCATTACCAATGCAATAGTATGTGTGATCATCGTGTATCAAACAACTACGATACACACTGGACTGATCCAATACATGCACGGCTTGAACATATCACACAATCAAACATGAACACACCACATTAAAAATACATATAGTATCAGTTTGTCTATAATGAATTGTATTCATTCGAGTTTATTGAGAGTCTGTTTGCGACTGTTGACAGTGTGGTGGGTGTTTTCAGGCACAGCTACTTGATTAGTTGTAGTTGTTGGTTTCCTTCTGCGAATAAATGTGCCATCTGAACCTGAAGTACTTGGTTGTTTAGGCAATCTAACAGTACCCATCAAATTCATGATCAGTATCAATCTACACACCCACACATCAATATCAAACAACTTACTGTGATGATGGCCATAGTACTTGATAATGGTCCGAAATAGTAGGATATCCATCAGTCGAGACTTCGCATCCACATCCAGGACCAAATCCAATGCGTTTATGTGCTCGATCAAATGTCAATCCAAGTCGGGTCATAAATGATGCACCAAGAACTGCATAATCATTTGGACCAACTCCTACAGCAAACACAACTATAATCCAACATGTATATTAGTCAGGTTAATCAAACACACATTGCATACAATTGTCAAGTATTTACAATCTTCAGAATTAATTTTCTGTATATAGTCTCTAGGACCCAGTGTGATCGTTACAACAGAGTTGCGATTGTCATCAGTTACGGGTGTTTCAGCAAACATTACAATTGTAAACGACGGCAGCTTGCTCCAATCAATATTATAATCGGATTGGGACATTAGACTGTTTTCCAAAAATACGTCATCAATTTCTTCTGGGTAGAGTTTGCGCTTGAGTTTAATCCTTTTGATAGTAATTGCACCACTACCAACAATAGCATCAACCAACGCTGTCACAACTGTTTTAGGAAAATGCATATATGTAAGGCATGTATGTAGATATGAATACAAAGCATGTCCATTTTCCACTTTTTTTTGGAATTCAGCAGGCAGATCCACTCGTTTGCCATTGACTAGTATACTCTTGATGTTGACACTAAAGTAACCGTCTGATTGTGATTGTACCCATGCGACACTTTTTCCATTCGTTCCGCATTTTGCAGTTATGTCTGTGTTTCCTATATTGATGAAGCTTTCCTGCAGCATATCATACGGACATAGTTGAATGCCAATCTCGTTATTAGGAATGACACCATCATTGTACAAAGCATCTATCGCAGGGACTGATGTGTGATGTTTTGACAACAAGGAATAGCCAAACCCAAATACTCCTTGCTCGAGTGTTCCATCAATACCAACCAGACTTGCCGATTGTTTTTCAATTTCTATTACTGGTAAATTGACACCAGTTATCCTAGTACCTGGAATCGTCACAGTGGCTGTGGAACTAAATCCATTATACTCTTTGAGTTTGTACTTTATAGTAACGGGGTTTCCACTTGAAATACTTTGTGGAGCCAAACCTACAGCGTTGATTGAACTAGGAAGTGGTATTATTACATCAGAGACATCTGAATCGACTCGTAAATTTAACTATTTTAAACAAGTGTGAGATTGATTAAACGTGATGCAAATTGATATCAAACTACAATAAATGACATGACATGATACATACATTTATTCCATTAACATTAAATTTCATTGTGAAACATTGGCCAATGTCACCACTCAATTCAACGGGTGATCGTTTTGACAGCCTATTGTTTGATTGACTGGTAATTCCAGAAGGTGGATGTAATGCAAGTCGAACTGCAGCAACCGCTTGTAAGGCAATTAGAATGCATTCTAGAGTAATCAACATTGTATCGAGTAGTGTAATGGAAAGCTTTGGGTCTACTAGATGACTGCCATTTATAACGACGGCAGCTTCAAGGGTGACAGTCAACATCTTTCAAATGGATATTTAGAAAACACAAGTACACCATGCAGGGTGAACAAACCCAGAAACACCCTGTAGGGCGAATCAATAACAAGCATCACTGTTAATATGAAAAATCAACTTCAGTAGTATACTGTGTTCATCTCCAATTGCGGTCATGCATCCAGTGGTCAGGTAGTTTCAAACTATTACCATGATTATGGATAGTTACCATCACACATACAATCCATTACTACAACACATGCTGTCACTGTATACCAAATACTTGACTGATTGTTCGATTGGTCATGTATTTGATATACTCGGACACAACAGCATCCAACAGCCTGTTGCTGCAGTATTTCAAAACCATGACTTTTCCATTGGTATGACTGCACAGTCATTTTAGGTTAATCTAGACTGTATACATCAAACACTGCTGATTGTGTCACAACATGATCAACACCAAACTCGGCAATCTGTCGCCGCTACACTGAATGAGTGACGTTGTACTATATTGAATCAACAGCATTGGCTCTTTTACAGTTTTCAAGTGTCTCCCAGCACTTGAAGCTTGAACAATGATGCCACTATTTGTACTAGGACAGTGTTGGCAACTATAGAAGGATCAAGGATTTCCACCATCAATAAATATTCAGACCTATTTAATCATATGGTTTAGTTCACTATCCAATCTTTGAATGGGCATTCGTTTGGAAATAGTAAGAACTTGATTGTATCCATGATAATTGGGCTTTGTTGCAATGAAACAAACATTACTTTCTGGCAAAACATCAACGGCGCCAAAGCACCATGAACGCTATTAATGGTGAATAGACGCTGATATAGGACATGCCACATTGTAAATCATGCTTTGTGAATGATAGTTTTTGCGATTAGTTGAAAAGTAGGATAGATGACAGAAATATCAGTATATTGCAATCTGGTTGATTTTCGGATAAAACAATATTTTCCGTATACTAGCCATGCCAAATCAGAAACAGTGTGAATGCTATGTGTATTGAAGTTGTGATATATTAAAAAGAATAGTGCATGCAATATTGCCACATTGTAATAATCATACATGGCGATTCGTTCTTCCACTCCGGTTGTCTTGTAACTATCCAAGATTTCGCCTATTCAATAGACGCTTTTTATTATCGGTTATGATATAATCATTTGTTGACTTTTTAAATCTAATTTTAGAAAATAAAACTGAACAAAGTTTGAGTTTGTTATGAAGCAAGTTGCAAGCTTCACGCAAAGTTTAAAAACCGCCACAGTTGGCCAAATGTCATTGCAGTTAGTCAGTAAGCGAGTAGTGCCACAATTTACACAAGATAGTGGCACTATTATCATATTTACAAGCTAGTGCAATATCCATCTTTCCATATATTCTGTTATCTGAACTTTTAGATTCATCCAACATGCATTTCAAACCAGCGGCATGGCACATTTTTTTATTGAGCACCTTGGCATTACTACTACCACTGGCAAATGCAGAGCCTCGTACAGTTCTACCTGCCAACTTTTATTTAGGTGATTGCATATCCCAGCGTATTGTCTTTGACAAGCAACGCTTACTTGAGCTTAACGGGGCCGACTCAAAAAGGTTCAAGGCAGACAGAACAAAGTATGATCTTACAATGGATTATGGCTCAATTGATTTTGTGGGAACTACTGCCCATTTCAACTTGGTAAAGGCTGATCGGTTTGAAACGGACATTTCTATGGGTGCTCGAATATCTACCACTCGATACATGCTACATGGAAAAATTACCGCAAGGATGAAACCAGCAGTTGATCCTGGCGTGGTGTCCACTCTTATTACTTGGTCGGATTTTCAAAATGAGATTCCAAATAGCAAAGAATCAACGCAGGATGAAATTGATTGGGAAGTGGTTGGAAAACATCCAGAACATCCGGAATACAATGTATTCACAGGTAAATCCAGCAATATGGAGCGTGGTGCACATGGTGGAGCAGTATCTGGGACTATTACCGTAAACGAGTTTCACGACTTTACCATTGACTGGAGATCCGATCGAATCGAGTGGGGTGTAGACGGGAATGTAATGAAAACGTTGATTAAAACACAGTCATTTGCTGCACTTCCTGGAAGCTTAAAGCCTGGCGAATTCTGGTATCCAGAAACTCCCTCTCGAGTTCAAGTCTCTGTGTGGGATGGAAGCATGGGAGACCAAAGAAGATGGGCGGGAGGACCAATCCCTTGGGGAAATCGGCAAAAGATCACTGTTCCATACGAGTGGATTGAAATTCAATGTTATGACGATAAGGATCGACCTGTGACTCGATGGGCAGCTGATGGATCTGGCCCAACAGCCGAAAACTCCACCACTCAAAGTCGATTTTCACGATTCGCAAGCAAAGCCAATAGTCAAACCGCCGCATTGACAAAATCCAATTTCTATTCCATATGTTGGATCATGTCGCTCGCTATTATCATCCCAGCTTTGTCTATATTCCATCTTTAAAATAGTGCCAAGCATTTCACCAGTAAAATTAGAATCAAACTTTCAAGTTCACATCTTTATTGACCAATTACTGGATAAGGGGACTGTAAAATATCATTTGGGCCAAAATATAGCAGTATCAATGCATCGGAAATTAAACATACTATCAATGCAATCAATAGTTTAAATTGCCAAGCATTTGAAAATTATCCCACTGAGAATATTAGAGAATAGTTCCAAAGCCAAAAGTAGCCTTGATTGGGTTCCAGTAGTAATTTGTCCAGTTAGTTTCAGTAGTTTCTTTTTCGCCAACAGGAACTCCTTTTTGGACAAGATTTAGTATGGTTTCATCAGCTCCTTCCTCCAAGTTCATTACGACAGTAGAGTAGTGATCTAGCATACAGTTTAAATATAATTAGCTAGAAATATTAGCCATCTATTAGTCTAACATAATGCAGCATTGTTCCAAGGTATTCGTACGTTTAGGCCAAGATTGCACACGCCATTTCATCTCAATAGTTTTGTTTTCAATCTAAAGACCAAATCATAATTGAGATTAGCAAAACTAAAGATAAATAGATCATAATAAGGGCTTATTAGAAAAGTCAGAATTAGGTAAACTTACAAGACGGGTAATTGAGCCAGATACATTGCCATTGAAAAGGCTAAATTCGCCCCCAGTAACACGACAGATCTCTGCATTGCCACGAGTCCAGATACATGCACGTTGCTGGTCCAAAAGAGTGTGATAGATATCATGCGGAGAGGCGATAAACTCGATACGTTGTTTGATTTCAACTACACCACCAACACGACTAGTATTAGCGGCCGAAACAGGTTGAGAAGTGGTAACAGGAGGTTTGGGGTTATATGTGGAAAGCACTGGATGTCCTTTCATGTTTTCTGGAGGAATATACACGTCCTTGGAGTGAGCTAGACAGTATTAGCGTCGGTTCAGCAGCATAGTTGGCCAATGTCAGGGTTAAACAAAAATTGACAGTTAATAATCAGCTTCTAAAAAAATCTCAATCCGTAAAAACTAGCAATGAAAATGTACATTCAATCAAGTCCTTGGCGAATGAACCCAATGCTTCGCGAATTACTACACAAAGTTTTTTTCGAGCAACTTCTTTGATCGCATGTGTTTTGTCGTTGTCATTCTCCACGGTAAAGTTGAACTGATCAATGAATAGTACAGTTGAAATGTTAGATTTAATAAGAAATTACAAAGGTAGTATAGGTATTACAATTGAAAGTAGCAAAATGGTGAGCAGTACACCCAAGAAATTGAAAATTGACCAACTTACGACAAGATCATTCAAGTCAGTGTCATGCATCAATTCGGGAATCACAACTTTTCCCTCTGCCGGCTCACCGGAAGCATCAGTGCCTTTCCACTTCATGTTAATTGCAACATCATAGATGCTAATGATTTTGCCTTTGCGCTGGTTGAGATCTACGTCACCAGTCACGCTCTCTACTTCGCTCACAACTACAGTAACGCCATTATCCGAAACACCAAGTCCTTTGAGCTTGTTCATGTACTCAATCGCCCATGGAAGGCAATTCTTTTCGACCCAATGCCTTTGTTTTCAAGAAATTTAAACAAAGGTTAGCACAAATATGATGGTCTCAAACAGGTCGATCAAACATTCACAAGACAGATCCACGATTCAAGCCATTGTGTGGATTCAAATAAGATGGAAACTAGATTTTGGATAGTCTAGATTTAACGAAACAAATGCATATCCATCAACTAAACTTGCCAGTTATTGACATTCTTCCAATTGGTACCAGTTTGGATAGACATGACTATTTCTGTATAGTAGAATGACGAGAAAATTAGCCAACAGATGTATCAGAATGTCCAAGTATGAAGAGTACTGATGAAATGTGACAGATTCGACTGTGGGATGGTCGAATTCAATAAATAAACAACCAAATAGAGTTAAATTTAGATACATACAATGATGAATAGATATATAAAAATCAGCTAGATTCAATAGCAAGTAATAGTAATTGGTAGCGACAAGCAGGACAATCCTATAAATATCAAAAAATTTCCGTCAGATTCTTTGCAATTCGTTTCGAGTCGTTGGCATACAAGGTCATGTGACTTTTCCATCTTGCCAAACAAATTTACAACAGTCTGGATCTACATCCAATACATACAATGGCTGCCACAGACACCGAAAGTATTGCCAAAGAAACCTCTGCAGAAAAGGATTGCCTTTATTCTTTAATGCTAGTTAGTAATCTAGCTACTACAGTATGTCATTGTATATATTGATTGAACTTATTCTCGTTTATGATACATGGTCGAGTATACTACTACTTGATATCTGGGCCAAACTGTAGTACTCTGAATGTTATTTAAAAAAGCACCAAAAGGCTGTAGAGATTTAAATTAGCTTACGCTGCATCAGCTCTATTTGTCGATTCTAGTTCATATTGGTTGACTTCAATCTAGGCTTAATCTTTTAAAGCTATTTTCTGTCCGAGTAGCCCATCATGTTTGTATTCTCAGTGTAAAGACCAACTTAAACTCTATTTGTATGGTCATCACTGCTTAATAATATTAGGAGGAGATCAAAAAATCATATCGCAAATTAGCTTTGCAATACCATCCAGATAAACTAGGATCAGCAGCCACGGACGCTGAACAACAAGAAGCCAAGGAAAAGTTTCAAAAGTTGTCTACTGCTTACGCAATCTTGTCAGATCCTTCTCGCAGGGCTCGATACGATGCTACCGGTTCACTGGATGATTCCATTTTGAATCTAAAAGACGACAATGTTTCATGGGATACCTTTTTCCGTGGAATATGGTCTGGTGTGGTGAATGAACAGTCCATCCAAGACTACAAGATCAAGTATAAATGTATGTAAAGTTTCATTTCATGATATTAAGTTGATTGATTTGATTTGTCCATAATTCCGCATCTAGTAACATTTAAATATGGTTTTTTGCATCATAAAATTTAGTTTCCGAAGAGGAACGGCGGGATGTGTTGGACTCGTATGTCAAGACCAAGGGTGTTTTGCTGAGCATCATTGATTGCGTGCCGCTTTCGACCCTTGATGACATTAGTCGTTTCCAAGCCATAATCGAAGCCTCCATTGCTGCAGGAGAGGTGGAACATTTTAAAAAGTTTCCTCACGTTAATTCCCGTGAAATTGCTCGGCGCAGAAAGTTGGAAGCTAAAGAAGCAAAAGAAGTAGAGCAGCTACTGGAGGATAATGTAACTAAAAAAAAGCACGGAGCCAAGAATGACAACAAAAAGCCCAAGCCCAAAAATGCAAAGAATTACATTGATGGAGATACTGACAATGCAGATATTATAGGTGATGAAAATACTCTTGCAACCATGATTCAAGCCAAAAATACTTCTAGAATGGAATCACTGATTTCTAGACTAGAAGAAAAATACCAACCAAAGTCTGTAAAGAGAAAAAGGGTAGCAAAGACCGCAGACTCCAAGTCCAGCTCAGCAGAGTCCAATTCCAAGGTTAAACCTACCGATATCGGGAAATTACAAAATACGGAGCCATCAGCCACTTTAAATGATTTGAAGAATATGAAATCTGCTTCACAGGAAACCACTTCTTCACCATCCAACACGCTATCTGAATCTAGACATCCTGTAAGCGACGAAGCTGTTGATGATGACAGTGAGGGGAAAACTGAGACTAGTAGTAATTCTACTTTTACAGAAACTCGCAAGGCACGAGGAAACGCAATATCCGCCCCATCACGCTCGTCTAAATCTACTACGACTACAAGACGTTCAAAAACACGCATCAAGTGAAATGATTGAATAGCGTTTTCACCAACTTGTTCGAGTCTCCAAACTTCTCATTGTTAAATTTCAATGCACTTTTTGATGCGATTTACTCAATGAACATTTCTCATATCACATCTGCGAATAGATTTTGATACGCATCGTTGATGGGATTTAAACACGGATTCGCTTTACTTGATGATTGCATTTGTTGTATCTGATGCAACTGTTTCTCCTTTTGGCTGTGTTGCGTATCCGTACCTTTTATATGAAATGGCATTTCTACACCGGGAGGATGGGTATATTTCAAATGCTCAGTCCAAAGATCCGTAGATGATACCTCACACATCAATTGCTCTGGATCTTCAAGTACTATCTTGCTTTTTTTTAAATATTGGCCCATTTCCAGATGCTGGTTGTTTGGTTCTACTTCGGATTCAAATTGTATGAGATCAGATAAGCTTATACGAGACTGCAACTCGACCGCTTCATGTTGCAGTTTGCTAGTATAAGCAATGTCTTGACCATCCTCAAAATCCTTCATCCGATCTTGTGTAAAATTTATCAAACCATCGAGTTCAAACGATTCAAAGTCGCTGTCAAATTCTGTTTCCGCCATATTTGCTGTATTCTTTGTTGAAAGTTTATGAACGTTTGAACTAGTATTGGATTTTCTTGCAGTATTTTGTAATGACTGATAACCATGAGGTATGGTAGATGTGTTGTTCAGATTGGCAGTACAGCTCTTGTTGACTAAAGGATTTGGTTTGGCTTTGGATTTTTTTAAAGTTTGTTTGCGTTTCAAACTCTGTGTCCAAGTTATACCAACTTTGCAGCAATGATGCGCACATTTGGCTTTGTCACGACAGCTATGGTTACATGGCTTCATTTCAATACGCTTTTTTGTTACATTGCTGTCGGATTGATATTTTTCTGGTGTAAGGTTGGTAGGTGCTACTTTTATGCATTCTGGTATTGCTATAGACACATTATTTTCTATTTTGGCTTTATGGATTGCATTCGGTAGTTGAGGAGTGAGTCTGACCGAAACATTCAGTCCAACTAGGTAAATTATCATTTGTTTTTACCTTGTTAGTCTATATTCATCTCATCTATAAAAGTTGAGTATATTTTCAGGGTTAAGCTACGCACCATAGTCTTCACAAAACAATACACAGTCAACCGCCATGTTTAAATTTTCCAGACCAATTTTTATAAAAAAAGACTCTCCGGATTTGAGCTTGTTTATGCTAACCGCCAGTTTAATGTGATGCAAATATAAGTCTCTTTAATGCTTAAATGTGTCTATTAAAGTGAAATCATTTTGTGATATGCATCACTCACCTTATACTGCGATACTCGAGCAATTGATTGCTGGATGTACCTGCCACAAAAAAGCATATACTGTGACCACGTCGGCTGTGTACCTTTACACTGTCTGGGTTTTGAAGACCAAGACTCACGCTTAATTCTACTTCAGAATTCGATTGAAATTGAGAGTAGATTTGAATTTGTGAGACAGTCATTAATAGGTGTGGCAGGCTGGCGGCTGATTCAAGAATCTAAATATTAGGGATCCAACAAAAGTGTATCAGATACTGCTTGGAATGAATATCAATATGACAATAATCATACTTTGCTACCAAATGGTGGATTTCGATTCACTAATGACTCAATTTCAAATGAGCTCGCATCTTGAAGCTGCTTGAAAGTAGAGATTCCACCATTTAGCAAAGCACGCGCCAGTTGTGGTCCGATACTATCCAACTGTTTAAGTAATAGTTTCGAAGTATCCCATGACTTGGCGTGAATAGCCTGCAGTAGAGTGAGAGCATGCAATAATGATTTAAAATCTTTCTTAGCTGCCATTATGTCGCACATACAACGCGCAATCCTTGATGCACTTTGAAGAATGCCAATGGTTTCATTTCGCATTGTATGCATACTCTTTTGTTCAGTAAAAGGAATTGATCCCAAGCAACACTAATGGTTTACAGTATGTTTGAAATTTGGATGTATTGGACGGTAATTTAGTTGTAGGTAAATCAGGTATTTTCCAAAAAGTATTAAATCGAGCGGAGCTATAGATTTACACTCGTACCTGCAAAAGTATGTTGACCTTGTCATTGATTGTAGATATTCGCCCTTTGATAGGAAATTTAACATCGGCATGTTTGTTGAGTGCATTCAAATGTGCCTTGTCGGCATGAAATCGAATACTACTAAACTCTTGTGCTTTGCATAAGGTTGATAGCTAGTTAACGCAAAAAGAGATTGGCCATTGTATAGTCAGTATTGATTTGTGATGAGAAACTACAATAAATCAATTTACCATTTCTTGCAGCAAAGCACCCCGTCCAAGCTTAACCATGGCAAGTACACTATTAAACATAAGGTAATACTTGGCCATTGCCTTTCCAAATTCTTGTATACCACGTTTAATATACAAGTGATAGTTTTAGTTGAACTATCAATGAAGCCGCCTGTAGTATTTTATTTGACTTACCTGAAGCCTGGATATTTTTCAACGATGCATCCATTGACACAAAAGCATTTTCTTCAAGTATTTCAAGATTGCTCAAAAACATTGCTAATTCAAGTAAACACGATTACAGCACATTATTATATCATTAATATTTCAAATTAAATTCTTAATTAAATTGGCATAATTGGAGACAATTATGATACTTTCAAGTCGCGTTTCAGCAGAAAGTTTACTAGCATCTTTTGAGCAATTTTTGAGACGATATCGTATTGGGTTTTGTCGGATTCGGATATAGAGAAATGTGGATTGAAGCCTTTAAGTCGAGATTTATAAGAGTTAGTAGTTTTCGTGTATTGTGGTATTGATCTGATTTTACTGATAAAAATATAGTTTACCACTTCAATGCGCTCTGGCGATTTGATATGCTGCCAAGAACTACTTCAGCATTTAAATGCTCAATAAGATTATCATGAAGACTAGAATCATAATGCCACATGACAATATACTCGTAAGTGCCTTTTATATAATCTTCTAGTGTACTCAATGTAACTTTACCTGCTTTCAATTACTTCTCGTCCAGATATCAGTTTTTGAAAGTGTTCAGTTTTATCTAGCGATGTCATGATAATAGATATCCCCGTTGTATCAAACTACCAAATTAACAAATAATTCAAAGTCAACCTATTTTGACGACTACTAGAAATATCATCTTTTTTGGATGATTGCCATGCAATCCTTCAACTTTACATACCTGAGGCCTTCCTGCTCGTCCAATCATTTGCTCAATGTCCATATCAGAATAGTCCCGAAATTCTCCATTAATATACTGAGATGTACCCTTGATAATCACAAGATGAGCAGGTAGATTTACTCCAACTGCTAGCGTCGATGTTGTGCCTATGCAAGCAATTGAATCATCAAACATACTTATGGCTTTAAAGTGGATTTTGCATAAAATGCGCGATCACTTACAAATGACTCGAATGCTTCCTCTTGAAAATAAACTTTCAACTTTCTGCCTATCTCCATATTGTAGTCCTTTGAAATGTATACTATAATCAGTGATTCAAACCTATTCTTGATTGTACTCGCACTTTAAATGCTCACCTCCATGATGAAATGCCACTCGTTCTCGCATGTAATCATGCAATACTTTATCCGATACATCCGGATGCTGTTCAACGCCTCCTTTGTATTCCAGCCCATTAGTGAATGGATGAAACCCAGAACTAGAAATCAATTTACATTCTTTTGCAAGCTGTCCTGCTGCTGATATGGCAGACTTTCTAGTAGAGCAAAACTATAATTGTTGCGATCAATCACCATTTTCAAATTACAACTCAACCTTGATACAGGCAATCAAACTCACCACCAGAGTTGGCTTAGAGGATGAGTACTGTTGGATCAACTCCATCAGTCTGATACAATAAGTATAGTAGCAAAATATAATGCGTCAAAAAGAATAAGAATGCATAATACATTGGCAAATAATACTGTACTTGAAATCCAAGTTCTGTTCAAACAGAAATGAGCTTCCGTTAGTATTGTTGGGATACCCGATCACTTTGCGTACAAGCTGGACTGGGCGATATTCGTCTCCAAATACCCTATTTATTGCGGTTTAGTGCTAGTCCTATTAGAAATTCAAGTATGCGATCAAATTAAATCAACCTAAGCTCGGCAGGTCGTTCATCTGAATTCTTTAGCCACTCGGCAATGTCGTTTATATTTGGAACTGTTGCCGAGACTGCCAAGATTCGAATAGGTCTTGATTCATACTTTTCTTGTACATTTTTTAAAGCGTCTTGGTTTGAACTATCAACATGCTCAGCAGTTGACAGCGAATAGATCTCACTATGAACTGCCTTCATTCGACTCACAATGACCTCTAATGTTGCTCCTCGGCCTGGCTCCTTTAGTATATGCACTTCGTCCAGCTACATTATCAATGGTTACACGCATCAATTTACTGTCAATGAATTTGATTTTAATGGCATTGACCTGATTGTGCAAATTGATATAGCATAACTCACCAAAACAAGTCGGAGCATCTTCATCAAGTGCCTGTGGTCCCGCCACTTTCGGGTCATAATATCCCATTTTTCTGGTGTGGTGACAATGATGTTGCTTCTTTGAATTTCGCTTATTTGCTTGTAATCTGTATCACCTGTCAGTTCTCGACAAGTAAGCCCAACAGATTTAAATTTGACTTGCCAGTCACGAACCCGTTCATTGCACAATGCTTTGGTTGGTGAAATATAAACTATTTTGGACTGGTCTCCACCATGTTCTGTCAACAATTTTAAGATCGCTTAAATATATGTTAATAACAAGCCTCATACTTTGACCAAGATAAAATAAAATACTGTACTCACCCAGCTCCATCATGACTGTTTTTCCGGATCCAGTTGGTGCTGTAGCAAACATTGTTATTTTAGAACCCATACTAAACAGCCAAATTTTTGTATACCATTTAGACTTTGAGCATGCTAAATAGCCTCGACAATCTTACCACTTATGACGGCGTTTGAGTTTGATTTGAAAATAAGATCAAAGCATATTGATTGAACCTCATTCAGTGTTTCAAACGAAATTACGGATTTAAAGCGGTGTGCTGAATGTACATATTGTAGTTAGTTGATAATTATGTGAGGATATGGATCGAGTTTCGGGATATTAAAATAATGATAAACACCTACGTAAACTTTGAGATGTGGATATCAAGTCATGCGATGGATTCTTTACAGACGGTTTTTGTTGAGACATGATGGGTAGGAAGGGCTGAATTGGGCTTAAAGATTTAGAATCGGCATAATAATTGCAAAGTGGTTGTAAATTCCGAGCGTCTACTTGATTTGCTCTTGCAAGTGGGACTTTTCGATAAGATTCAGTTTGACTTGGATCAGTATTATCAAATTGGAATCTCATATCTAATGAACTTTTTCTAAAGTTATTTTTTCTGATTGAATAATGACGGTCAGCAAAACCAATTTCAATAATCATAAAAAATCGCCAATTCAAAACATACATCAAATGGTTTGGTGATAGCCGATGAAATTCAGGGTTAAACTTTAAAGTGCTGTCACTGCTGGATTGAAAGGGTAAAAAAAAGTTTGGTGATTCAATTGTAAAGTTTAAATCGAGATCATCAGTAGTGGAATCGTGACATGGATCAAACTCGGCAAAGGAATCAAAGAGTATTTGAGTATTTGGTCCTTGAAAAGAATTTTGAAAATAAGAATGAGTGTCTGATGATAAATTCAATTTCATGTGAGACATGTCTGCAATTGGACTAAAAGTTTCTGGGTCGGCAGAGTGCTCGGCTTTAAACAGCTTAAATGGATTATATTCAGGTGTAAACTGGCATTTTCAAATATAACCAAAAAGGATTCAAGCTATTTAGTGTATTGAAAAACAATAATATTCAAGCGGATTTGTGTCTCACAACTTACTTGATTGCTTCGAGTAGTTTGTGTGATTGGCAGATTTACATTTTCATTCATATCAAAGGGATATTCATTTGTATAATTTGAAAATGAATCAGTCTCAATAAACTGAGTTGGTATATTTTCCTTGAATACATTCTGATCTAGCTTTGAATCCTCCATTAACTGATAGTGCTCGAGTTCGTGGTGGTGGTCGAGTCCATACATTACAGCCGTATTCACGTAAAATGGAATACTTTTATCTTGTCTCTATTTTGCATCAGAATAGACAAATGTTTGCTGCGCTTTTCTACTACAAACTGTTTTTGATTGGCATTGTCAGTTCTTGTCAACATACAGCATTCATCATACGATGCACACAATCAAACTATAGTTTTAAACTGTGATTATCGACTTTTTTGCAGTCATACATTGTACAATCATCAGATTCATCCATTGTCATCCAGATATTGGATTTGACTGTTTTGGTGTTGTCAAACTACAAATCCATATGTATTGTATCACATCTGATACGTTTGCAATCTAGTTCAAAAAACCAACGATTGCAGTCTCGGAAATACAATTGTTTCCATGTCAATCACAATATCACAATATTCAATTTGTAAGAATGGAGATGAACAAGT